>NC_089783.1:37131624-37141624 GCF_040412425.1 Macrobrachium rosenbergii | reverse complement strand
CCTTCTTAAAAAACGTATAGTTCACAATTCTTCAGTTTTGTCACACTTTGCAATAAATTTTCGATTTGTAATTGTTAAAAAAATAGGCAGATAGCATCCCTAACGTTGTAATATTGCTTAACAATAGAATTATAACAATATTAAAAAACTAGTGAATTCAGCTTGAGAATTTATATTATCCAGTTCCTTCAATTTCAACTAAAATATCAGTTGAATTTTTTACTCTACTCTTACATCAGTGTATTTATTTCCACAAAAACGTTTAAAATAGTTATACAACATTAACACGGAATTATATACCAATGTCTTACTCGAGTTATGAGTAATTGTCTTATGATCACATTTTAGTTATTGTTGCTCTTAACTTACCCCTGAGAGAGAGAGAGAGAGAGAGAGAGAGAGAGAGAGAGAGAGAGAGAGAGAGAGAGAGAGAGAGAGATGTCCAAATAAGAGGACAGGAGAACGTTTTCAGTTCAGTACAAGAAGTCGACTCAGCTTTTCTTGTCATCCTTTTCTTTACGCAATACTGAACATGAAATGTGTATTGGGATATGAGGGAATGGGTGGGATCTGGGGGGCTTGGAATGTGTGTGGGATGGGGGGTTGGAATGGGTGTGGGATTGGGGTTGGAATGGGTGTGGGATGGGGGTGATTGGAATGGGTGTGGGATGGGGTGGTTGGAATGGGTGTGGGATGAGTGGTTGGAATGGGTGTGGGATGGTGGTGGTTGGAATGGGTGCAGGATGGGGGTTTGGAATGGGTGTGGGATGGGGTTGGAATTAGTGTGGTTAAGGGGGTGGGATGGGTGTGGGACAGGGTTTGGAATGGGTGTGGAATGGGGGGAGTTGGAATGGGTGTGGGATAGGGGTGGATGGAACGGATGTGGGATGCGGGGGTTGGAATTAGTGTGGGTAAGGGGTGTTTGGAATGGATGTGGGATGGGCGGGGTTGGAATGGGTGTAGGATAGGGGTGGTTGGAATGGGTGTGGGATAGGGGTGGTTGGAATGGGTGGGGATGGGGGGATGGGATTGGGGGCCTCTAAATCAGTCACAGGGAAGAAAAAACTTACATTCTTTAAACCCATCCGCCAGAGGATAAACGTAGGCAGGCTAATTATGCAACGGATAATTGCAGAACATCACGGAACGCAGAGTAAGGGAAAGATGATAAAATTCGTGGGAGAAAATAATAAACATAATAAAAAGCAGTTGACTTTTTTGCTTCCAAATTATGTATGCTAGCGAGACCAGCATGAATGAAGAGCAGGGAACGGGTACACATTTAATTTCAGTGGTGTGTTGAGTCGTTTTATAATTTTCCATTCGTCATCAAACTTCACGGAAATCCGCTGTTAAACAATGCTCTTTTTTCTATTGTTTTGGTAAGTTTCAAATGTTGTTTCTGTTGTCTATCAATATATCACAGTAATGATAATTACCACTTAAACACTGCTCTGTTTTCCAATTTTTTTGGTACCTTTCAATTGCAACCATGATTTGTATAACAGCTTATTTCTGTTGTTCATATATGTATCACATTAATGGTAAGTACCACTTGAACACTTCTATTTTCTTTTTATTTTTTTGGTACCTTTCATCTGCAGCCATGATTTGTACAACAGCCTATTTCTACTGCAGATAAATTTTTCCATGCTAATGATGAAAAGTACAATATGTTACACTTGCCTAAAATAGGGGTGGATAATAGAACCATGAACTATCTTAGAATGAAGTCATATTTACATGTTTCCTCTCTCTCTCTCTCTCTCTCTCTCTCTCTCTCTCTCTCTCTCTCTCTCTCTCTCTCTTACTACATCAAAAGCAATGTAATTTTCTTATATACTTGAACTAGTTACTGTAAATTCACAATAATTAAATAGCAATGATGTCCGAGCAAACATAAATGAATGCTACAAATGAAGATGTATGAAACGAGATTGGAAAAAGCAACTGAGATGGAATCCATTCAGGCTAATTTACGGTTTTAGAATTTCCAGTTTCAGGATTTGAATATTTGTCGGCGTCAGGTGAGATTCACGCAACCTTTTCATTGAGTAACACCGATAAATGTCACCAGTTACTTTTTGCAGCTAATGCATCGCCACTATTAAACAAGTAAGCAATTGAGTGTTCTGTACAGCGTATAATCAAGGCCACCGAAAATAGATCTGTCTTTCGGTGGCCTCTGTACAATGCTGTATGAGCCGCGGCCCATGAAAGTTTAACAGGTGGTGGCCTATCCTATATCGTTGCCAGAAGCACGATTATGGCTAACTTTAACCTTAAATAAAATAAAAACTACTGAGGCTAGAGGGCTGCAATTTGGTATATTTGATGATTGGAAGGTGGATGATCAACATAACAATTTACAGCTCTCTAGGCTTAGTAGTTTTTAAGATCTGAGGGCGAACAGAAAAAGTGCGGACGGACAGACAAAGCCGGCACAATAGTTTTCTTTTCAGAAAACTAAAAATAACTGTAAAGATCCGCAATGATTATATAAAAAAATAGTGATGACATAACGAGTGCGCTTTTACTAAACAATTTGAAAATTTATCACAAAATGATAAAAATAACTTGCGATAGAATTTAGTTGTCTGAGAAAATAAATGCAAACAAAGATTATAAAAGAAATATGGCACTTTTTATGTTAGCACAACTCTACGAAAATTAAATTAGTGCGGAAATGTAGAAGGAAAATAGTGGTTATTTCCGTTTGAAAATGTAAAACCGAGATGCTGAAGGTACTCTTAAATAAAAAGTAAAAAAAAGAAAACCTGGAATGTTGAATTTCTATGCTCTCTACAACTTCTTAAACATTAATCTGTGTTTTGGTTTTTAATTTGTCGGACTAAGTTGTTATATACTTTATTAAGAACCAAACGAAAAACGTTTTCTAACATCTGCAAAAACAGAGAATATAACTTGGGAGTTTGAAGAGGCTGCAGTATTTCTGGAAGAGGAAGCCAACTTTAACCTTTTCTTATATAAAAAAAAGAAAATGTTTATAATATGCCTCCAAGTGACCTCAACTGAAGTTTGACATCGATTAATCACTACCTTTTATTCATATCTCATCGATAACTATTGAGTAAATATATTAGGTGAAATTTATTAAATAAGGTTTTCCTTTACCCTTCATAAGACCTCTGTGGTGAGGTGCTCTTTCTGATACCCTGCACAGGAAATTACCTTCATTCATTAAAATAAAATTGCGAATAATAAAACTATTCTCTCATATAAGCCATGTTTCGCCAAAATATTTACCATTTTTATTCTAACGACAGTCTCAGGATGAAATTACCTTTTATATATTGTCTATTTCACGACGCTATTATTTAAAGAAGCAGGGCGATCTAAAAAAAAAAAATAGTGCATTTACCTTTAGAATACTGTTTCAGATTGTTCTTGAAATATCACACCTGTAATATATTTTGTATTAATATGTATAACAGTGTAACAATCATAACTGAAATATATTACTGTTGAATTCATTTCTGTTAACAAGTAGTGAAGAAACTTAAAGATGGAGTGAGAGGGCAGTCTAGCCAATGCTTACACAATATTTCGATGACCTTGTAATACGTAGGTACAACCGTCGCAACGGAAGGTGGAGTTTTTCAAGGAGATAATCTGTAACCTATTTTCCAGTTTTCGGTATGATGTAGTTTATATTCAAGGGTAATATTGTTGTGTTAAAGAAGTTAGTTAACTTGTATCCTGTTAAAGAATCACGTGTTCATGAACTTTACCTTTGTGTGTGTTACGACGAGTTGTCTAACAACTTAATGTGGATGGCAGTTTCATTAAAGGTGCTTATCATGAAGGTACCTGGACCAATAGATAAATTATAATTTGCTGCCCAGGCATCACTCCTACACTCCTTAGGAATGCATGTAATTCGCTTCTAAGAATGCTTGTCCAATTTCTCATCTTTACGAAAAAAATAACAATATAAAACGGCAAAGAATTTATAAATCACTTTTAAGACAAGTTGAAACGGATACCTATAGAATTTATTTAGCTATGAAAAAAATAATAAAAAATTGAATTATATATATATATATATATATATATATATATATATATATATATATATATATATATATATATATATATATATATTTATATTTCTTTTACTAAGTATAAGCAATTTCTAATACTGTACATTATGGCTAAAGTAGTTAGCCCTCTAAATTCAAGGCCATACTTATTTTAATTTAAGCTACTGGGTGAAAACATCACTGTGATTGTAGTTATACGAAGAATATATCTAGCTATAAAAAAAATACAAAAACTGGAAATGCAAATAATTACTAATGCTGTATATTAAGGCTAAAGTAGTTAGCCCTCTAAATTCACAGCCATATTTATTTTAATTTAAGTCACTGTGATTATAATGAGATTCACTGACCCTTTGAGCAATGTATCAGACATAAACTTACGGATTTTTCCCATTTTGACTGAGGGTAAAGTTTTAGCGGGTAATGCGAAGGCATTATCTTCATTTTCCTTCCTCTGGCGAGGATTAGCGAGTCTATAATTTTCTGAACACGCGAGGAGTAAGCACGCCACGCTATTGACGCTAGTGTGTGTGTTGATGCTTCAATTCATTTTCGCTCCTGTGACGAACCGTGTAAATTTCAACCTGGTTATTATTATTATTATTATTATTATTATTATTATTATTATTATTATTATTATTATTATTATTATTACTGGAGAAACAAATCCACAGTTATGTATATGTACATATTTAAAGATAAATATGTTTCTCCGTTTCAAGATTCATGCTAGTACGAGTATTATTATTATTTTTTTTTTTTTATCACAGTCATACTATTCGACTGGGTGGTTTTTATACTGTGAGGTTCCGGGTTGCATCCTGCCTCCTTAGGAGTCCATATCACTTTTCTCACTATGTGTGCTGTTTTTCCAGTAGCGCACTCTTCTGCGTGGGTCCTGGGGCTACTTCGGCATTTAGTTTTTCCAGGTTCCTTTTCAGGGATCTTGGGATCGTGCCTAGAGTTCCTATGATTATGGGTACAATTTCCACTGGCATATCCCACATCCTCCTTATTTCTATTTTCAGGTCTCGATACTTGTCAATTTTCTCTCTTTCTTTCTCATCTACTCTGGTGTTCCATGATATTGCCATATCAATGAGTGCTACTTTCATCTTGATTTTGACAATCAACGTCACGTCTGGTCTATTGGCACGTATCACCCTATCTGTTCTGATACCATAGTCCCAGAGGATCTTTGCCTGATCATTGTCTATCCCTCCCTCAGGTTGGTGTTCGTACCGCTTATTACTGCAAGTTAGCAGGTATTTCTTGCACAGGCTCCAGTGGAGGGCTTTTGCTACTGAATCATGCCTCTTTTTGTACTGGTTCAGTGCATGCACCGGACATTCGCTTGCTATGTGGTTTATGGTCTCGTCTTTCACATTGCATTTCCTGCATATGGGTGAGATGTTATTTCCATCTATTGTTCTTTGGACATATCTGGTTCTTAGGGACTGATCTTGTGCCGCTGTTCGCATTCCTTCTGTTTCTTCATGAGTTCACTGCTGGCAAGTTCTTTAGTCTGTCTCGTGTACTGTCCGTGCATTGGTTTGTTGTGCCATTCCTCTGTTCTGTTTTCCATTCTCCTGTCTCTGTTTATTTCTGGGTCTTCGTCTACTTTTATCAGTCCTTCCCACGCACTCCTTAGCCACTCACCTTCACTGGTTTTCAGATGTTGCCCCAGTGCTCTGCTCTCGATGTTGACACAGTCTTCTATGCTTAGTAGCCCTCTTCCCCCTTCCTTACGTGATATGTATAATTTGTCTTGCTCTTGGATGTAGTACTTTGTGTACTGTCATGTGCTTCCTAGTTTTCTGGTCTATGCTGCAGAATTCAGCCTTTGTCCAATCCAATACATCTACGCTGTAATTGCTTACTGGTACTGCCAATGTGTTATGGCTTTCATCATGTTTCCAGCACTGAGTTTTGACTTGAGTATCGCCTTAAGTCTCTGCATATATTCTTTCCTGGTCGTGTCCTTCATCTCTTGGTGTTTTATATCCTCTGCTTCTATCATTCTCAGGTATTTGTACCCTGGCTTGTCTATGCTATTCCCATCTGCTAGCATTATCCGTTCAGTCCTTGTCACTTTGTCTTTTTGTATGTTGACCAAGGAGCATTTATTCTATTCCAAACTCCATCCTGATGTCCCCAGATACAACCTTACAGTCTGGATTAGGGTATCCAATTCCTTGATGCTCTTACCACACAGCTTGATGTCGTCCATGAACATCAGATGGTTAATTCTGTTGCCTCCTTTCTTGAGTTAGTACCCAGCATCTATCTTCTGCAGTACTTTCGTCGTGGGAATCATGCCTACTACGATGAGTAGTGGGGACAGTGAGTCGCCTTGAAAGATCCCTTTCCTGATATTAACCTCTGCTAGTTTTATCCCAGAGCTTGTAAGTATTGTATTCCAGTTGTGCATTGTACTTTTTGGGAAGCTGATGATGTTTTCCTCTCCCCATATATTTTCAGGCATTCTATTAGCCACGTGTGCGGTATCATGTCGAAGGCTTTCTTGTCGTCAATCCATGCCATACTTTGGTTGGTTCTCCTTCTCTTACTATTCTTCAATGGGGGATGTTGTTTGTATCCTGTAGGTAGTTGCATAGCCTTTCGCTGATGATACCTATTAGTAACTTCCACATTACTGGTATGCAGGTGATAGGCCTGCAGTTACTTGTTCTTGTGTGATAGGCCTAAAGTTACTTGTTCTTAAATTTCTGCACTAAGGATATTCTCCCTGTGGTCAACCATTTGGGTGCATAGTGGTTTGTGATACAGTACTGGAGTTATTCTGATATTTGTGGGTGTAGGGTCTTGAAGTTTTTGACCCAGTATCCATGGAATTTATCGGGACCTGGGGCTTTCCAGTCAGGCATTTTCTCTAGTTGGTGTCAGACTGTTATTTATTATGGACCTGAGGTCGATAATAAATAACAATAAATACAGCGATCGAGTACACTTTACAATGTGAAAATAGACAGAAGTAAAATTGGATACAATCTTGATGACTGTGAAGGAAGAAACGTACGATACACAATTGATAACAGGTAAATGTCTGTCATGGTCTCTGTGAATCTTTGTTTTATTCTCCCCATTTCTTCTGCCTTGATTTCCTGGAGCCATGTTGCATATTTGATGTGTGATATCAGATTGCTCGAAGAATTCGAGAAGTTAAGAGGGCATTGTGGCTATTAGAATTATATGTGTCTGGTAAAAGTGACCAGTAGATTCTACATTTATATTTCAGCATAAAAAGCAATAAAAACGATTGCCCACTTGGCTACGATGGGGAGCATGGGTCTATTCCAGCTCTAATATATATATCTGAAAACGACAGGTATATGTATGTACAAGAGGTAATAGACTTTTATCCTTCTTGTGGTCAGGTCGACAATGTGACCTCCTTGTGATTATGGTGACACGGATTCGTTTCCCGCGACCGGCCATCACAGTCTCTTCATTTTCCTGCGTTTGGATCTTACGACTTTGTAGTTACAAGCATATATATATAAAATGATGGTGTTCATCTATCTCTCTCGCAACGCAACTTCTAATGTCCAGAAAGAGAGAAAGGTAAGTCCGGAGACACTGAAAACGAAGTTTAATTGTCACAAAAGGAAAAGTGAATTATCGGAAAAAACTGGAGAAAAGGATGTTTTTTAAGCCAAAGTTTGGCTCCAGGACCTAAGTTTTAACGATACCGATATTTCATTATAGTTTCCATTATAGATCAAAGTTCAGTTTATGGCAGTTTTAAGTTTGATGTTTCATATCATGGGTAATCTTACATTGCTGATTTGAATGATTGATTTTGCACAAACTAAGAGTTGTAGGATTATATATATATATATATATATATATATATATATATATATATATATATATATATATATACATATATATATATATATATATATATATATATATATATATATATATTCAATTAATTATGCAACGCAGTAGAATTCAACTTCGAAGCAAGTCAACACATATTCACATATTTTATACATATTCTTTCATACAATGAGGGCTATTGCTGTTTCTTCATTTGCATTTCAAAAAGCAATAAAAGTTCCAGCGAAGGGAGGACTGAAATCAAGTTTGAATCAAAGGATTTACTTGAATTCCTTTCCCTCATGGAACATCAAATAACATGGCTTAATTTTGCCAATATTTCATTTTCGTTACGCGAGAATTCAAACAATTTTTTTTTATCCTGGTTACCGAATCGATATTTCTGTAACATTCAACTCTGAACGAAATGAGCAACGTTGAAATGTTTTTTTTAGCTCAATAATTGGTACTGCAGGCAATAACACTAACATACGGAACAGTAAATGGCTATTTTTCTAACGGATATTGAAGGCTAACCGTGTGGAAAATAGAACCCTGTGAATATTTCCATGACGGAAATAAATGCGAGAGAGGGGGGACTGAAGCGTGCCTCAAAATTCAGCCATGAGAGGCCTTTCCATAGAAACTGGTTCTCCGGAGAATTCTGTTTTCCATGAATTCTTGTGGGAGCTGAAGCCTGTTATTTGTAGCATATTTCGATATTTCTGTTTATTTATTTATTATGCCTCGAATTTTACTCGATTTGAAGCTAAAATTCACTGCTGGAAATTTATGCTGTAATCTTTGAGAGGGTTATAGAATTTCAAAAATAACCAAAATATGCATATTGAATTCTGGATATCTTGTAGACAACTCTTTAAAAAATTGTCCCTAGTCAGGTTTTTCAATAAGGAATGGAAGAGAGAGAGAGAGAGAGAGAGAGAGAGAGAGAGAGAGAGAGAGAGAGAGAGAGAGAGAGAGAGATACATTCATTATTATATATATATATATATATATATATATATATATATATATATATATATATATATATATATATATATATATATATATATATATATATATAAATACATATAGAGAATTTATTCTTTCAAATAAGAAATTATACCTTTGAAATATGAAATAAAGAGTGACATTTAACGCCTAAACGAATCGACGGACCTGGAGATGGACTTCCATTAGCATCTGAGAAAAATGATCCATAAAATCCGTTCAAAGGTTCACGAGGAACAAAGACAACACAGGCTCTCTGGTGACCCGAAGATCAAAGGTCAATCAGAGCTGAAGGTTTTTCTTTAACTTTCTCCCCTCCTTGAGGGAAGAGAATTTTCAAGTTTTTAAAGTTTTCCCCGTCTGCAGTAAAATGCATATATAGAGAGAAGATAGACAAATGGACCTTAACGGTTTTTATTCATACTTGGGATTATTATTTTTAGATATTATTCCGACTTATCAAATAAACTTTTAAACTTCTCGTACATATATTCAGCCAAGATGTGTGATGTACAGTATATTCGATATTAGCATTAGAATAATTCCTTTCACGAAATGGATGGTGAATTCTAAGCAATCACAAAGATATATCGTAAAATACTTAAATAGTAAAATATCCATGTCGTAAAAATTATTTATACTGCAAAACATTTCTAAAATTAAATTATAAATTCTACCGATTCCAAAGATATATCGTGGAATAGTGCAAAAATAGTTCTTTCCGAATAAAATTCTATTCTCGGCTGGTAGTTTAAAGATAACCTATTTATTCCTTGACATTACTTTTTTTTTATTTAAACAAAATGTGCTTGCTTTACAGTGAAGGTTGCTTTCTTAAAATAGCTCTACATTGTTTTATTTTGCTGCAAAACATTTAGCATTTCAATATCCAGCACCGCCATCAGCCAAAAGGACAAATTATTAGTCACCACAGCCTCTGTGAATTTCCACCGTTCACGTCTTTCTTGTGTTTAGTCTTCCACAAATCTCTTCCCCTATCCCCAGCGTCCTTGTTCGTCTCTCATTCATGAATTTTCTTTAAAATGTACAGTCTGGGACAAAAATGACACGAATATTAC
>NC_089783.1:37114124-37126624 GCF_040412425.1 Macrobrachium rosenbergii | reverse complement strand
AAATACTAACTTGCTTCATTGCAGAACTAAACACACTGTTTATGCTGTTAAGAAAAGAAGATATACTTGGGACGAGATTTTACCGAAAATTTAATATTAAATTTCCGCAATTTATACATAGCTATTTGGTTGTGTACTTTTACTATTAATATTTCTAATTATCAACGTAAAGTGCCTACAAAGTGGTGTTGGATCTTCATTAATTACAAGAGTATTAACATCGCATGGAAATGTAATGAGAAAAAGTTTTCTCACAAGAAAAAAGATATTAACCCAGAAAACTTTGCAGGGGATACAACTCCAGAAGGATCGTTCATTCACCTCTCACGTCATCGTTTGAGGGAGGAGCGTCCAATAGCAAGGCAATATTTGACAAATGGCATCAGAGCGACTGAAAGCAGAAAACAATTTATTCGGCTGCGTCTTACGAATTCCGTCCGGTGTGTCTCAATATTTCAGAGAAGGCAAACGGATCGTATTATCGCATAAACGGGGTTCTTCGCCCACCCCCCTCGAGACGAGATGGGATAAAATGCAAAGATCCTCTATTAGAAAACGTGTAGGATTCACTTTACAAATACTGTAGAGAACATCAGAAGAATTCAGCATTCTATGAAATGATAATGGCGACCATTCTCCAAATATTAATTTAAGGTAACGAAACCATAGTGGACATCCCTGCTAAGGAAATTTCAGCCTCGCAGACAAGTAAGTAGGCTATATGGACATGTTTTTAATGGAAAGAGTGGTTAAAATTGCTAATGAAAAAGCTTATGAATTCAAATTATGGTAGATTTTATGAGTGATATATATATATATATATATATATATATATATATATATATATATATATATTCAGAAATACAAACGTCCTTTAATATCCAATTCACTCTACCTCGGTGATGTGATAAATAGTCATAATATGGCTATGCGACAAACGCATAAACACGGTCAACATGGCAGAGGTGGGTGGATATCGTCTCCAAACGCAAAACACCTGAGTTCGACGGGTGAGTTGAAATGTTATTCTTATACCTCTCTTGTGGCCGATTTCGTTATGCGTCACTGTAGTCCTGATTCCTCGTCCGTCGCTGGTTCGATCGGGAAGGTGGACTTTTATTCCCCTTCGGTAACATATATGAAAATATATTACGAGGTAGAGTGAATTGATATTAAAGGACGTTTGTAGCTTTCTGATTGTATATGAATCACGGTGATGTGATAAATAGTCATATATATATATATATATATATATATATATATATATATATATATATATATATATATATATATATATATATATATATATATATATATATATATATATATATATATATATATACAAACTCGAAAATATATGGTTGAAACGTTCATACAATGTTTCATGGTCCTTTTTATCTTCATATTATACTGTTGTATTACAGTAAAAGACACATATATATATATATATATATATATATATATATATATATATATATATATATATATATATATATATATTTAACCTTAAAAATCTTTTCCTTAAAAATCTCCCCGAAATGAGGGTCGTCTTAGACGCCTAGAATAAAAGTCAAACCTTAAATCCTGCAGAGATTTTTAATGATTAACTAACCCCTGAAGTGTCGATAGTTGTGTCAATAGTTAACTACTGTTACAACTATCGACGGTGTAAACAAAACAACTGTAATTACGGTAAAAACAGTAGGTAATTCAAGTGAATCACGAGCGACACAATTATCGATACTGTAGACAAAACAAGTGTAATTACAGTAATTGCCGTAGGTAATTACCATAATTAGACGTTGGGCTGAGCGAGCTCTCACTTTGTTACTCGCTTTATTCAGAGTTCCATTATTCAAATACAGTTATCCCAAGGCCCCATCATGGCCACACATACTACATGTATCGGTAAAAATATAAGGAGGAAGTATGAAGCTTCGTTCAAGCTAAAAGCAGTAAACTTTGCAAAGGAAGGAGCAGAAACTGAAAAGCCATCAGATTCAGAATTTGATCCGTACGATGATTGCCTTACAAATATATCACAAGACGTTATCAACTAACTTATGATATCAGGTGATGAACATGATAATGAATTTGTAGGATTTTAATTGTTTAAAAATGCTTTTGAAATGTTTTAATCGTTGCAAATAAATGTTACCCTTTATATGCTGTGCCAGTATTTTTTTTTAAATGACCTTACTCTTGCTTATGCTTACATCAGCTGATAGTGTTATTTCCTTTAATAAATTGGGGTCGTCTTATACATGGAGTCGCCTTATACACCAGCATATATGGTATATATATATATATATATATATATATATATATATATATATATATATATATATATATGTATATATATATATATATATATATATATATATATATATATATATATATATATATATATATATATATATATATGTACAGTATATATGTGTATATTGAAAAGGCCTTTTACAGTATTTCGAGACGGACTATGGGAAAAATCACGAAGCATTATGGAATACAGGAAAAGTTTGCGAGGGTTATTATGAACATGTATGAGGGCACATCTTGTAAAGTGATGGTTGATGGCACATCTTGTAAAGTGATGGTTGATGGTTCTTGACTTAAATTATGGTGATGATATAGTTTTGATTTGCGAGGGACCAGAAAAGATGCAGAGAGTTTTGGACTGTTAAGTGAGTGAAGGACTAAAGGTTGGTTTGGTTATTAATAGTGGAAAAACTGGAATCATGAATATGAATTTTGAAAATACACAGGATTGTTTAACTGAAGGCATGGTTGTAAAACCAGTGGATAAGGTTAAATATTTAGGTACTGTTTTAGATAAGAATGGTTCTCTGAGCACAGAATTTATGGAATGATAAAAAAGGCACATCAGGTAATGGGAATGCTTAAAAACATTTGGAATAATAGCAATTTTTCTGTGCATACAAAAATCAAAATTTATAAGGTAATGGTTAGGAATGTTTTGATTTATGGGCATGAGTCATTGTACAGTACAGTGACTTCGGATAAGAAAATCTTAGCATTTGCAAATAAAGGCGCTCAGAAGAATATCAGGAATAAATAGGAGGGACAGGATATCAAGTAGCAGAATTAGAGAAGTAACAGGGGTGCAGCTGGTCAATGAGTATGTTAGGATCTCACGCTGAAAGTAGCTAGGCTATGTGTACAGAAGACAGGGAATAGTACGAGATATACCAGGGTGGGTTGCCCTTGGTAGAAGAGGTAGAGGTAGACCAAAGGAGACGTGGTTGAGGACAATAAGGCGGGAAGCAGGAGACGAGCGTTGGGGAGATCTTGAGGAGTTAGCCCAGGACAGAATGAGGTGGCAATGAGTTCATCATGAAGCCCTGTGCATCTCCATATATATATATATATATATATATATATATATATATATATATATATATATATATATATATATATATATATATATATATATATATATATATATATATATATATATATATATATATACATTTCATCTCAAAGAGAACAGGTCTTTGTAAACTATTAAACTGCGAAAAGAATGGCAATTACATCAGTCTTCAACCACACTATGCCACATTCTATCTTGCTCGACTTTAAAAGGAAAAAGATGGAATTTTAAGTGCCTCACCTACAATCCCATCTCCTTCCCCCTACCCTCCTCCACCAGCCCATCTCTCAAGGGATTGAATATCCTTCCGCGAGATGAGGAGGCCGGATGATCCTTTCTGTCATGGCTTTACCTTTTCCCCAAATCTTCTTCTTCTTCTTCTTCTTCTTCTTCTTCTTCTTCTTCTTCTTCTTTTCTTCTTCTTCTTCTTCTTCTTCTATCAAGTTTTTTTTCGAAATCAGAATCATATACTCCTATTATATTTCATATTCTTTATTGATTTCTTTCTTAAAGCTCTGCTATATTCGTGTTGGAAGCTCGAGTTTGAACTTTGGGTATTGTTATCATTTATCGGAAAATATGACATAAATCCTTGACCTCGAATAAGGAAAAGATTTGACTTAATATATAATATAGACATGTTATATTTTTATATATATGTATATATATGTATGTATGTCTGTATGTATATATACATACATCTGTGTATATATATATATATACATATACATGTATATACATATACCTAATAGCTCATATAACTCCAATTATAACTAAAATCAATCATGAAAGATGCTCTTGAAGACAAAATCTTCCCTCATTCACGTTTTCAGAAGCAAGGAGGACAAGTAGTGAAGGCGACAGAACAGCAGCGAAAAGCGACAGAAAATATGAATGACATGCGGAGGCCTAAGGTTTTTCAATTACTAGACAAAGGAAGAATAAAAATTATATTTTTGGTTCACGACACAAGAGTTTAAAATATCAAAATCCCCTGTTAGTATGAAATCATTTCAGTTTTCTGTAAAAGAAAACTATTGTGCCGTCTTTGTTTGTCCGTCCACACTTTTTCTGTCCGCCCTCAGATCTTAAAAACTACTGAGGCTAGAGGGCTGCAAATTAGTATGTTGAGCATCCACCCTCCATTCATCAAACACCAAATTGCAGGCCTCTAGCCCCAGTAGTTTGCATTTTATTTAAGGTTAAAGTAAGCCATAATCGGGCTTCTGGCAACGATATAGGATAAGCCACTACCGGGACCACCGAAAGACATATATATTTTCGGTGGCCTTGATTATACGATGTAGCGGCTGTACAGAAAACTCGATTGCGCCGATGAAACTTCGGCGCATTTTTTACTTTTTTTTTTATTTTCTTAATACGGAATTTTTCCAGAACACAAATAACTGGCATAAAGATGTTATTTATCCTTCTATCTCTCGGAAGTCACTCAATTCATACATAACTGACTACCGAAAAACGCTTTGGAAAATACTTCTGCTCGTTCGGTAAATAAACTGACTCGTAAAGAACATTTCTGCTCGTTCGGTAAATAAAAAGACCCGTAAAGAATATTTCTGCTCGCTGGTTAAATAAACTGACTCGTAAAAATTTAGAGCTGAGGACTTCCATCTCTTCGGGGAATGTGAAGAGACCTTCATCGGCATTTTCCAGGAAGCTGCAATAAAATGCTGGCTATGATCCGTAACCATCTCAAGCTCTATAACAATAAATTCCAGCGTCTGGAGAGAATTATTGGGCTGGTCGAGAGAATTAGTTTTATTTGATATTCCCTCGCTTATTCCAGTGTTATTACTTTTGTGATGGATAAGTTTTAAAAAGATGCTTAGTAAAAGGAAACCTGTTTGTAAAGTGGTGTCTGTTTACACGATTCATTTCTTCTTGCTCATTTTTATCCATTAAAAGGTCCTCCTTATAATAAAAAGCAGGTCTAATTCCTCTTTTGTAGTAAGACAATATATTCTTCACTCTCATCTGTTGAGGAGGATATAAATACACATACACACGTACACGCACGTGTGTATATATGTATGTATATATATATATATATATATATATATATATATATATATATATATATATATACATAATTATATATACATAATTATATATATATAAATATATATATATATATATATATATATATATATATATATATATATATATATATATATATATATAAATCATATATATATAAATATTTCCGACTATATATATATATATATATGTGTGTGTGTGTGCAACTGCACCAAGGAATTACCTGTGTGTGCTTGCATACCAGCGAGTTTTTTGTATATAGATATATATATCCCTTATATATATGTATGATACAGAAGGGTATGAAATGTTGTATATTATATATAAATATTCCTGGTGCAGTTGCTCGTGTGGGTAACGCCCTGCTTTCCACCTGAGAGATATATATATATATATATATATATATATATATATATATATATATATATATATGTGTGTGTGTGTGTGTGTGTGTGTGTGTATGTATAGCATTTGTTTTATATATTATATATAAATATAAGGTACATATATATATCTCTCTCTCTCTCTCTCTCTCTCTCTCTCTATCTCTCTCTGTGTGTGTGTATATCTCATTTGTTTTCGTTTAATCTCTCTCTCTCTCTCTCTTATTCTCTCTCTCTCTCTCTGCGATTCAAAAGCGAATTTTTATTACTATTATGAACATGATGAAAACGGATATCTACTTAACAAGGTTAAACTTTTTTTTTCGTGAACATTTCCATGTAAAACGATTCCAAGAACTTTTTATGCAAATTCCCTTTTAGTTTCCTCCAAGAATTTGCCACTTCCATTATGCAAGAAGAAGAAGAAGAAGAAGAAGGAGGTAATCTAAATTTATCTGCAAGAGTAACACGAGTCTATTGAATTTGCTTTTGATGTTGTTGCATGAGAAAATACTATACTGAAGAACTTACTGTTCATGTTTGTAATTAGAAGATATCTGGGCGAGTTAAGAGAAGAGGCTAGGCTTGGAAGAGGGTGAAGTGGTGAGTTGTTTCAAAAATCCCTATAATGTACAATGTTCTATGTGCACTGTACATTGTTTGATACTGAGGATTAATAATGTCTGCCATGTTAGTACGTCTTCTGGCTATCCTATTCCTCTTTAAATTGAAGTTTCCCAGAAACGGAAACATGAACAAATTATATATATATATATATATATATATATATATATATATATATATATATATATATATGCATATTCATATATATATATACTGTATGCATATGTGTGTGGATGTATATATATGATCTGTTCATGGCTCCGTTTCTGGGAAACTTCAATTTAAAGAGGAACAGCCTGAAGATACCAACATGAAGACGTATATAACATATATATATATTATATATATATATATATATATATATATATATATATATATATATATATATATATATATATATATATATATATATATATATATATATATATATATATATATATATATATATATATTCTTTTTTTCGCATCACCGTGACATTTTTATATACAATCAAGACACAAATTTCATTTACTATCAAATTAGGTCTACCCCGAAAATAATACCGAAGAGGAATTGTAACTGAAAGGTAATAGTTACCTGTGTGTGAGTGTGTGTGTGCATATGGTTGTGTGTCACTGTACAATGACGAATGTGTTTATGAGTATAAAAGATAAAGGACTCCTGTGAAGGACCATTTTATGAAAGGATGCCCCACTCGTTGACTTTGGCCACATGCTAAATTATCCTCGACGAGAAACTGGGGACGATATTCAAATTGCATTAATGTGAGGGGTCCATCCGCGACCAGCTCTGAGCAACATTAAGCAAATTGCTTGCATCGATGCTTTCGGCCACATCGTGATGTTTTGCCTTAACAAAAGAATTCAACTTGCGATTTGCGAGGGATGAAGTGCTGATGTGGAATTTAATGTTTATGAAGGACTACAAGGAGTAAATACTCGTATAATTATCACTACATGGATACCGGCAATACTTTAACCCGTAGATAAATGTTTTTCTTGACATTTTTAAATTATTATATAAGACTGCAGTTCTACACCAAAAGTTAATAATTAATAATAATAATAATAATAATAATAATAATAATAATAATAATAATAATAATAATAATAATACTGATGCGAAAACTATATTTAACCAGCGAAGGTCAAGTTTTAATTTTTGTTTTATTTTCTCTATGTAAATGCTTGCTGCTGTGAAGCTTTGACAACAGATCAGAGGGAAATATTATGATTGGCAGCGGAAGGCCATCAAGGAATAATGAAATATATACAAGTGCTTACCGATTTCCATGCGGTCCAAATATTCCTTAGGAAAAGTTCTTAATAGTTGTACAATATGGCTATGGTGAACAGAATTCTCTCTTTGATTTCGAAGATGATGTCCTGTTCCTGAAAACGAACGCAATTATTTGCATTTTTCAAATATGTTTGTATACTGCCATTCGTCTCTAAGCAATTATGGTTATTAATAATATATAATCACTGAACATATCTACAAATAAATTTCTTCTCTAATTAATGTAAATTTGTAATAAAAGATACCCCACTGTCATTAAGGTTCTTAAGCACTGAGTAAACGTTTTGCTCACATAGACAAAACAACTGAAGCCTGAAAATAAAACTGTGAGAAAGCCTCCTTCAGATATTATTTGGAAAATGTAAAGTTCCCTTATGAATAAATATTTGAAAAATGTTCTTTACTGTATCTGCCATCATGTGGAGTTCAATGACTCTTCAAAGGTGTTAATCAGTAAAGTTCCAGGACTTTTACTTATTAATTTGTTCTAAGTGGATAAAATGAGACTAACAGACGTTTTCGTTCGCAAAGTTAGTTGAGCAAAATGATGCTGACATTGCAGAAATTTTAATTTTATACTAAAATCTATGCCTGCAACTAACATGCACTTGAGCATAGTACTAATAACTGTGGGTACATATATAAAATATATATATATATATCTTCTTCTTTTTCTTTTAACGTGCTTTTATATATGGGGTATATATATATATATATATATATATATATATATATATATATATATACATATATATATATATATATATATATATATATATATATATATATATATGCATATATATATATATATATATATATATATATATATATATATATATATATATATATATATATATATTATAGTTTCTTATTTACTGGCATGGATGTTAAAATTCAAAATTTTCCCCATATTAGTATTACTTTGGTGGACTCAAGATAGATAGCATCAGAAATAAACATCCAAAACATTTCTAGTTTGCGTAAATAATTTTGGAAATGAAAGCGTCTAAAAGTGTCATCTGTCCACTTCGGCAAAATTTGTAAGTAAAAATTCTTAAATATTTACCGACTAATTCTTTTGAAGGGTTATTGAACTTCTCGGGGCGGGTCAGATAGAGCAGAATGTAATTTTCAGACATTTAATCATGTTAGGTCCTTACACACACACACACACACACACACACAAAAATATATATATATATATATATATATATATATATATATATATATATATATATATATATATAATATGAATGAATTTTATCACATCACCGTGATTCATATACCAGCATTAAGCTACAAATGTCCTTTAATATCCAATTCACTCTACCTCGAAAATAATATATTTTCATATATGTTACCGAAGGGGAAATTTTTTTAGTTGATAACAAGTTCGTCGTCTCGTGGGCTCGAACCACGGAAGACAAGAACTCAGGACTACAGTGACGCGCATTAAACCATGCAAATTCATATATGTATACATATATATATATATATATATATATATATATATATATATATATATATATATATATATATATGCGTTTGTGTGTGGGTATGTGCGTATATATGTATGTAAATAACAGAGAGGATATTGTACGAAAAAAATAGTATTAATAAATCAAACGTACGCCCTTTCATTACCATCAATAAATACATCTACTTGTGAAACTGGTGTATTAGACTGTCTGTTTGTTTTCAATATTAATCTCTCTCTCTCTCTCTCTCTCTCTCTCTCGTATTTAGATACATGATTAAGTCTTCATTTGTCCACTCCTCAGGTAAAGCAAACTCTCTAATTATGAAAGAAAAATAATGTTTTAGGTATTTTATTTTGAAACTGAAGTTTGACTTTTTCTGTTCGTTTTCTAGCTGGATGCATTTTTTTCAAGTTCTACAATAATGCTATTAACGGAGATGAAACATTTAACTGAAACTTGAAAATACAGAATTTTGAGATAAGGGCAGCGTATAGAGAGGTATTTGTAAAAGAAAATAATTAACATTTGAATGTAAAAAAAAAAAAAAATAGTAATTCCTTAGCCTGATATATTATGTAAAGAGAAGTATGAAGGCTATTTAGTGAGGTTTTCCTTTGTATAACAAAATTTTTAAATGAGTTCAACGCAATGGACAATGTTTTGGGTAAAAAAAAATCCTTAACGTAGAATATTGTGAAAGAGGAAATATGAAGGTTTATTTAGTCACTTAGTTTTTCCTTTGTATAACAATATTTTAGGTATAAATCATTGTGAATGAAGGCTGAGTTAGTATTACCCTCAGGAATTTCCCTCTAAGAATGCCTACTTTTTGTCGACAAATTCTCTCGACGTTTACTTAGAAAGATTAAGTATGGCTTCCTATTCTGTTACGTTGAAAACCATAAATGGTACGCTTTTAAAGGACTTGCTACTAATGGAGTCTGAGCCTTTACATTACATAAAATCCGCTTAAGGAAGGAATCTTGCCTTTGAGCTACAGATACTAATAGAAGGTATCTGTAAGCTTTTGTTGTACTTTATTTGACTTTCATGTTAGGAAAACTTCCCGTTGGATGTAACCATTAAGGCCATCAAGAGCATTTCTTACCACGTATCTGTATGTTCCTACGATTTTGTCGGATGATGACGCACGGAATATACTAAAAAAAAAGACTTAAGTTGATGAAACCCCAAAGAGGGCTATTATGGCCTTCTAAAGTTGATGGAAATTGAAGTCTAAAAAAAATTATGTAAGAAAAATGTGACGGTTTTTCGTACAGAAAGTTAACTATCGTACGATTTCTACTGGGATCATTACGAAACGCAACTGGAAATGAATGGCTAAAATAAAATCGCCTATTTAAGTCACAAGGTTATTTAATAACTCTTTACCTTGAGTGGTATAAGACGAAGCTTTTAAATTCTTTATTCAAAGGGCAATATATATGCTGTTGAAGTATTTTCTTCAGACAACAAAAATTATTGGAATGACTTTTGAAACAAACTCTTGTACACTTTGTAGTGATGAAGAAGAAGAAGAAGAAGAAGAAGAAGAAGAAGAAGAAGAAGAAGAAGAAGAAGAAGAAGGAGAGAGAGAGAGAGAGAGAGAGAGAGAGAGAGAGAGAGAGAGAGAGAGAGAGAAAATTCGTCACACCAACAGAGGACGATTCTTTCAAAAGTTGCTCAACCGATATGCTAACACAATACGAATTATGCAACGTAATTCAATTGTCAAGAGAGAGATAATACGCTCCTTTCAAATTACGAGAGCATACTGGTCCATCTGTCAGAGAGAGAGAGAGAGAGAGAGAGAGAGAGAGAGAGAGAGAGGTACTCGGACCTGACGCAGGAACCTATTCGTCACAGGCAAGAGCAATTAGTGTGACCTCTGATAATTTCCCTCGGTCAAAAAAGTCCGAGCAATGGGTCACTTATGCGATCCATTCTCGTTTTCAAGGATCGTCTTCATTTTCTGAGAATGAATGGCACATTCTACGGAATACATAGGATCGTCTCATTATTGTTTAGTAGGCCCATTACACAGTTTTTTTCTTTAATACGTAAAGATTAAATTCTGATGGGAATAATGCAAGTAAGGAAGACTAACCTGTACATTTAGACTGCTTTCATAACTGTTACATTCTCTTTAGCGAAAAATGATGCTTTTCGGAAGATTTAACATAGATGCTAAACTATACAATATAAAGGACACACAAAATGTCTTTGAGAAATTCTTATTCCATCGGTCATTATTCTTATTGCAAAGGATGTTTTCATACGTGCATTTTCTTGCAATTAACGACAAGAGAAAGATTTAACAGTTATCAAAAGAGAGGAATAAAAGTCCCGTTTTTTTTTAGAGAGAAAGATGTTACACAATTTACACTGAAACAAGACAAACATGATCATGTGAAATAGACATATAATATAATATATATATATATATATATATATATATATATATATATATATATATATATATATATATATATATATATATATATATATATATATATATATATATATATATATATATATATATATATATATATATAAAAAAGGCCCATAAAACACTATTTAAACGTTGAAACCATATATTTCGGGCACTTGCTTCTGTGCCCCTGTTCACTGGTAGAATATGGACAGAGAAATGTTACAAGGGTATATATACAAAACATAAAGGTGTATATATACCCTTGTAACATTTCTCTGTCCATATTCTACCAGTGGTGAGATTTTACAGAAGCAAGTGCCCGAAATATATGGTTTCAACGTTTAAATAGTGTTTTATGGGCTTCTTATATTCATATTACACTGTAGTATTACAGGAAAAGACATTCATATATATATATATATATATATATATATATATATATATATATATATATATATATATATATATACAGTAGTATATGTATGTATGTATATATATATATATACATATATTTGTTCATCTATTCATTTACCTATGTTTACCTCCTTATTTTCCTTTTAACAATGTATGTATAAAGTTGAAAGTTTTTGAAATTGAGTTTATAATGGCAATTTTACCGTTTGCTAATATTCATACAACTTCCAATTATTTTTCGGTTTTCTCAAATTTCAAAAGCTTTTGTCACTTTTATATTTTCAAAAGGGAAGTCTTTTGATCAAATATACCTCTCCTTGTAACAGAAACATTCATCGATTTCCACATAATTGAGACTGGCAAAGGTTACAACAAACATATATTTTGTTCATAGTCTCCATTCATTTAAAACTATG
>NC_089783.1:37109124-37111624 GCF_040412425.1 Macrobrachium rosenbergii | reverse complement strand
GTCGTTTTCCCTTGCTGAGGAGGA
This sequence comes from Macrobrachium rosenbergii, assembly GCF_040412425.1. Taxonomy (NCBI): domain Eukaryota; kingdom Metazoa; phylum Arthropoda; class Malacostraca; order Decapoda; family Palaemonidae; genus Macrobrachium; species Macrobrachium rosenbergii. The sequence goes on along the minus strand of NC_089783.1, from coordinate 37,111,600 downwards.
TTGCTATAAATGATTCTCGATTAAAGCACTGGCAATGGATTTGCCACGTGGATGTGGGGATTTAATCTCTAGGTTAACGAGTAAAAAATGCGCCCAAGTTTCTTCGGCGCAATCGAGTTCTCTGTACAGTCGGTACAGCGTATAATCAAGGCCACCGAAACTAGATCTATCTTTCGGTGGTCTCGGTATAATGCTGTATGAGCCGCTGCCCATGAAACTTTAATCAGAGCCCAATGGTGGACAATCCTATATCCTTGCCTGAAGCACGATTATAGCTAACTTTAACATTAAATAAAATAAAAACTACAGCTGGCTAGAGGGCTGCAATCTGGTATGTTTGATGATTGGAGGGTGGATGATTAGCATACAAATTTGCAGCCCTCTAGCCACAGTAGATTTTAAGATCTAAGGGCGGACAGAAAAAGTGCGGACAGAATAAAAGTGCCGACGGACAGACAAAGCCGGCACAATAGTTTTCTTTTACAGAAAGCTGAAACTGAATGAAACAGATAATGAAGAATGCTAGCTCCAGATTTATGAATGGGAGGTGACTGTTTTATTGGGTATTGCATGCGTCTAAAATGTCTTAACATGCATCAACAAGTGCATCAACAAAATGGTTGTAAAGACGATGCCACAATTAAAACAACTCATCCATTTGATCTTGTGAATAGTCGTTTTTTAAAATCGCCAACTTATCGCATATATATCTCAAACATGTTAAAAAGAAGTCAACGACCGTAACTGGAGGGCGAAACTTGGGCAAATGTAGGAAAATTTTATGAAGACCTGGTTAGTACTACCAATAAGTCGTTGCCTTGTATTCAACCTGTTTGTGATGTGTGTGCGACAAGCAAGCAACGTCTGTTTACAAAATGTCTGTTTATAAGATATCTGTTTATAAAATGTCTGTTTATAAAATTTCTTAACTTCAGTGGACGCGCCCTAAGACGGGAAATTACTTCAGTTTCAAATTTTGGAACGAAGAACTTAAATGCGAAGAGCATCGTCTGCAGGCATTGTTAATTTATCTTTTAACCTATAACGGTTCTTACTACTACTAGTCAGGGCTAAACACATCAACGGTATTAAACGCCAGCACATGGCACAGCAAACAATGAAGGAATAGCATGTGTACCTTTACCCATTTTGGTTTTCTGTAAAAGAAAACTATTGTGCCGGCTTTGTCTGTCCGTCCGCACTTTTTTCTGTCCGCCCTCAGATCTTAGAAACTACTGAGGCTGGAGGCTGCAAATTTGTATGTTGATTATCCTCCCTCCAATCATCAAACATACCAAATTGCAGCCTTCTAGCCTCGGTAGTTTTTATTTCATGTAAGGTTAAACTTAGCCATAATCGTGTTTCTGGCAACTATTTAGGATAGGTCACCACCGGGCCGTGGTTAAACTTTCATGGGCTGCGGCTCATACAGCATTATAACGAGACCACCGAAAGAAAGATCTATTTTCGGTGGCCTCTATTATACGTTGTAGCGGCTATACAGAAAACTCGATTGCGCCGAAGAAACTTCGGCGCATTTATTACTTGTTTGAGGTTATCTTCGATGAATTTAGATCTGAAATGGTTTCAAATATCGCCTTATGATTACCTCTAAGCTTAATGACTTTGAGGAGGCAAGTGTCAGCATTCACCGTCTTTAAATAAAACCTTGAAACTCCACCAAAGGAAGGATCGTTTTAGTTTCCAGTCAAAGTATATAGCCTACATGCTTACAACATGGCTGAGTGTACATTTTCCTTTACTGATTTATAAGTAATGAGGAATTCTACCGAGTGCCGTAGACAGACCAAAAGAATTCTTTTTTACAAATATTATTGAACAAGTAAAAAATGCGGCAAGGTTTCCTCGGCGCAATCGAGATTTCTGTACAGCCACTACAGCTTACAATTAAGGCCACAGAAAATAGATTTATCTTTCGGTGGTTTCGGTATATAATGCTGTAAGAGCCGCGGCCCATGGCCCGGTGGTGGTCTATCCTATATCGTTGCCAGAAGCACGATTATGAATAACTTTAACCTTAGATAAAATAAAAACTATTGAGGCTAGAGGGCTGCAATTTGGTATGTTTGATGACTGGAGGGTGGATGATCAACATACAGCTTGCCGACAGACAAAGCTGTAACAATAGTTTTCTTTTACAGAAAACTAAAATAATCTGGACCTTGCACCCACTAACTTTCTAAATCATTTTAGGTTTTTTAAAAATTCTATGCAGACCAATTTATTTTTGTTTGGAAGTGGCTCTGGAGTCCAGGCATCGGATAGGAGAACGCAAACCAACTGACCTTGGACTGTAAGGTTCCATTAAATAGTTTAGCTCTGGCCTCAGGGGTGGTTAAAAGTTTTGTGTATCTGCTGCATCTATAATTCATTCGTGTTCGAGAAATCGCTTTTCGTGTACCCTTTATACCTAACTGAGTATCTTTGTATTGAAAAAGATGGATATAGGATATGT
>NC_089783.1:37086624-37104124 GCF_040412425.1 Macrobrachium rosenbergii | reverse complement strand
ATTTCATTGCCTTCTTTAGAACGGAAAATTCAAAATCATTCTGGGCAGATTTTTGTCGACCAACTGCTCTTTCCCCGAAGGAAGAAAAATATAACGAGAACTGAAATTGGAGAGTATATGAAATGAGTAATATAATCTCTCTAGAATTTTTTATAGGATTAATTTTAGTATACGAATAGCGTATCTTGCGTAGCTGAGGTTCGTTGAATGGTGACATTCTATTTAGAAAATCGGTTTCTGGAAGCTGGTCCTCTTTTACTTGAAGGAGATTCGTTATGTTTTTTAATCGCTTCCTACTACAAATAAATGTTTTTTCTCTCTAGTTCTAGATAGCGATACTCTCTGCTTTGCTTTAAACATGCCGTTTTCTTTGTTGTGATGTTCAATTTTGTATTGATCAAAATAATTTTATGTCGCATTTTTTAAATGATTGAAGATGGAGAACAGTGCAGGAGTTTCATCGAAGACTAATAATTCAGTCAATTGCTTTCTTTGTTACGGTTGATATTTTTATTTATGAAACTTTCTCTCTCTCTCTCTCTCTCTCTCTCTCTCTCTCTCTCTCTCTCTCTCTCTCTCTCTCTCTCTCTCTCTCTCTCTCAAATTTCATAAATTATCATAAATGTCTGTCATTTACTACACATTGACAATTGCAGGTTTTAATTTCTCCAAATATAATTACATGTAAGTTCAGCGTCCCTTCTCTCTCTCTCTCTCCTCTCTCTCTCTCTCTCTCTCTCTCTCTCTCTCTCTCTCTCTCTCTCTCAAGGCTTCAGCCATTTTCTACATCCCGTATTAAGCTGTTAATCTTGGTATTTCCACCGTTCCTTCCCTATACTGAATGGCCGTCATCATTTAACTATTAAACATTTAGCGCATTTCCTTTCGAATAAAACCTTTCTTTTTTTTCCAGCCAAATTCCATTAATCTCATCTCCCCTTCGCGGCCAAGAACCGTTACGAAAGATGGGAGAAGCAGCAGGAGGTCTGGTATTTAGGGGAATCGAGGTGCCAAGCCAAGCTGACCAACCCCGGGGGACGGGTGCCAGGGATGGGTACCCCTTTATTGTTGGTGGGTGGGGGGGGAGTTCGTGCTAGCAGTATATTGTGCCTGTGGCTTCCTTGTCTGGCCTGGCTGGGGAAATACGACCTATTACCTCTCACACGCCATAAAGTCATAGTACAGGATAGTTTTCCTTTCGAGACTTTATCGCGTACGGCACTTGGTTCACGCTTTTGCCTTCCATTACCCAAACTTTGACGAACTTGGTGCAACAAAGCACACTGTTAATTGAAGGCAAAGAAGTATATTTCGTATGCATGTGCCAATTCCCGAATGGGAACTTGAAAATAGTTCAGCGTCAAAACACTGAAAATATAGATAAACGTTGAATATAGAAACTCGACGCCAAGTAAAGTAAGGTTGATTAACTTGATGCAACAAAGCACACTGTTAGGTGAAGGCAAAGAAGTATACTCATGTGCATGTGGCAATTCCCAAATCTTTGGAATTTCTCTCTCTCTCTCTCTCTCTCTCTCTCTCTCTCTCTCTCTCTCTCTCTCTCTCTCTCTCTCTCTCTCTCTCTTAAGCAATTCATAGTCACTCACCGCTGGAGACCTGAACAAATGAGTGACAGTAAAAAGAAAAATTTATATTCGCAGAATGATTTCATTATTTCTTCCAAAGATCCGTCTCTTTTTCATTCTCAAAATGTTGGTGTCTTTTAGTTGAAAAAGAATATTGTATGGAGTTTTGCAATTAAAAATGAAGACTGCCGTTTAATCAACCAGTGAAGAAATTAAAATAACAGTCATGAAAATTATGAAAATGATTACGTTATAGAGAAATCCTTTTAATGATGTGATCTGAATGACTGAATTAAAGGAAAAAGTAAACTTCAAGAAAACTTACACAAATAAATAAAGAACATTTGATATTTATTGTAGACTTTTCGTGATGTGAAGTAAAAGAGAGAGAGAGAGAGAGAGAGAGAGAGAGAGAGAGAGAGAGAGAGAGAGAGAGAGAGAGAGAGAGAATCTTTAGTACTATTCTTCAAATAGTATATGGTAGGAAATATCAGGCCCTCGTTTAACGTAGCGTAATTTTAATTTAAGATATGGTGCCATTTCATGCTGTTCGCTCATTTCAAAATTAATGTGTGTCAAGAAAACTAGATTTGACTTTATTACTAACGCAAAATTATTTCTCTCTCTCTCTCTCTCTCTCTCTCTCTCTCTCTCTCTCTCTCTCTCTCTCTCTCTCTCTCTCTTTGCATAAATAATAATGGTCTCTTTGCATAAATCATCATTATTACAAACGTCTATGTCATTGATTACATATTGACTATTATAGGTTTTATTTTCTCAAAATATAATTACATGTACATTCGGCGACCTCTCTCTCTCTCTCTCTCTCTCTCTCTCTCTCTCTCTCTCTCTCTCTCTCTCTCTCTCTCTCTCTCTCTCTCCCTAAAAAAAAAGAGTTATAGTTAAGAAAACTAGACTAGTCCCCACATATATCTTGATTCTATAATAATAGAAGTATTCTCATATTTGTCATCAATTCACATTTCTCCGTGATTTCATCAGTCAGTTCGATGGGCAAATTAGCGAACTATTTCAAAATCACTTGAACACAAATAAATACAAGTATTTGTATGTCAAGTTTTGACATACGTTTAAATTAGCGTCTAGGATTTTTTCATTGAGAGGAAGGGGGAGATGATAATGTTGAAGAGAAGCAACGGCAAATAATCGCTAAATCATCTGCGAAATACGACAATATATAGTGTGTCTGAAATTATATGCGAACTGCAACATTTGTTCGACCTTTCCGGATCTTTTAGAACTGAAATAATTTAAATACGGATCATTACGAGCTTCAAATATTTAGAAAGAAAACTGAAAGAAGGCACCATCAGCCACGTTGACCTAATTAAGAACCCTCCATAATTTCTTTCTTGACTTATTTAATCTCTCTCTGGTTGTCCTTGGATTAGAATTATCTCAAATTCATTCTAAATTATACTTTATGATGTGTCATAAGTATAAATGTTCATTTGTTAAACGAAAAGAACTTTTCATTTTTCTCATATGACTTTCGGAATTAGTATAGACTATTTATTTCATCCTATATATCATTTTCACTCAAAATGCAGTTTTCCAAAAAAAATGCATTTCCATTGTCTTGTTGATAAAATTGTTGTCTGGCCAACATTTCGTTATCCATCAAATTTTTCAAGAAAAATAATTTTCTATGTTACTTTCCTCGAGATCAGTTATTATTCATTATTTATCAGTTCATTATTCATTAATTTATAATTATTTATTAATTGGTTAATTTATTCTATCTTTTCTAATAATTGATCTCTTCTTTCTGTATTTCCTATTACCTTCTGATACTTCTTTCGGTTGCATGAATGAATATAAATATATATATATATATATATATATATATATATATATATATATATATATATATATATATATATATATATATATATATATATATATATATATGCATATATGTACATGTGTGTGTAATGCAATATTGAAAAAGGAAAAAAGATGGATAAATTAACATATATATATATATATATATATATATATATATATATATATATATATATATATATATATATATATAAGAAATTATACAATATTCACGTAAATTGTTTTCAGTAGTAATGCATTGCATCTTCGCTTGAACGTTTGAGGATCTAATTTCACAGCATCCTCAGGGAGACTGCTCCACATTCCAGCGGTGTGAGGAACTTGGAAAGTAACGTGAGGAAAACTCCTCCCTCCTTTAATCCTCCTCGGGAAAACTTTCTTTGTTCTGAAGTGCTTCCGGAGAGCTGTATTTCCCCTCGGGGAATCCTCCACAAGAGCTATTCAGTACTCGATAAAATCCTCTTGGCAAGGGGTTTTTCCCCCTTTAATCCTCTCAAAGTGCGATCAACAACTTTTTTGTCTTTTTGAAGAAGCATTCGTTCTTCACCCCGTAGGGGGTAGTGTCATCTGTGTACTTCATGCGGTGCACTGTAGGGATTACTTAAGGTTCTTTGTAGCGTGCCTTCGACCCCTAGCTGCAACCCCTTTCGTTCCTTTTACTGTACCCCCTTTCATATTCTCTTTCTTCCATCTTACTTTCCTCAACCCTCTCCTAACAATTGATTCATAGTGCAACTGCGACGTTTTCCTCTGGATACACCGTTCAAACCTTTTACTGTCAATTTTCGGTTCAGCGCTGGATGGCCTTATAGGCCCCAGTGCTTGGCCTTTGGCCTAAACTCTATATTCACTTCAATTCAATTTCGTTCTTCAACTCTCAGAACTTACATAAAACTTTTACGTTTCTTTTATTCTGACACATCGTAATTCCGTTATAGACCCCTTTTCATTGGAGGTTTTCAGAAGCGCCTCATTGCCAGAAACAATATTTCATATTTGTAAAGGGTAATTTTAATTCCTTCTTTATTGTAGCATTCTTGTAAATGCTTTCATTTTCTAACTTAGGAATGGACAGTCCCCATAAACTCATTACAATTCCATCAACTTTTCTCATGTTTTCAATAACAGAATCATTTACATTTGTTTGCTCGATGTTCACTGTTCACTTCGAGCACACCTCTTATTACTGGCGAGGCTCTCTAATTTTACGCTGCTCTTATAGTGAGATAATAAATTATAAGCCAGAGAGAGAGAAAGAGAGAGAGAGAGCAACGGCTGAAGAGGCTATTATCCAGATAAATAACTTTTTTCTATCTTCATTCAAACATGTTAATCTATAATAATAAGATCCCTGTGGATCTTTGTCCTGCCACGGGTGACAGTAGGGGGAGACATGACACAGCCACCCACCCCTGCAAACCGGTTTGCCCACCCCGGGTGGGGGCGGGGTAGGTAGGGGATCGGGAGGGTATGGAAGACAGCAGCGCCGAGTTCCATCCCGCGTAGCTCGCGCCAACAAGCTCGTAAGTAACAGTTACATACGCCGTTATCTTACGGATTTTGCATATCAATTTTCTGAGAAGTTCATACTTGTATAAAAACAATATGCTCTATTTATTGCTACTACCGTAATCATAAGAGAAATATATGGTTCCGGTGCCATTGTTATATTACCACTTACTTAATGGATCACACAGCTTTCTCCATAATTGCGTAACATTTAACTTGATTAACAAACTCGAAGCGTAGTTCCGTGAAAACAACATTACCATAAATGAACTATTTGTTTATTTTTGGTGATTAATTATGTAAAGGAATAAGTAATAAAACAAAAGAAAGAACTGAACTGAAGAGAACAATATGCTCGCATGATGAAAATCCAGGACGCGTTTCCTTACGCAATTCCAATAAGCCGCATTGCTAGACATATCACAGTCAAAATTTGCGAATGAGGCAATATCTTCTGCAACTGTGACAAAGAAAATGAGTCTTGAGAAAGGATGGATTGCCGAGAAAAATTACCACGAGAGGCGAGAGAGAGAGAGAGAGAGAGAGAGAGAGAGAGAGAGAGAGAGAGAGAGAGAGAGAGATGATTGCATAGAAAAATTTGAGAAAGAGAGAGAGAGATGCATTGCATAGAAAAATTTGAGAGAGAGAGAGAGAGAGAGAGAGAGAGAGAGAGAGAGAGAGAGAGAGAGAGAGAGAGAGAGAGAGATGCATTGCACAGGAAAATTTGAGAGAGAGAGAGAGAGATTACTGGGAAAATTTGAGAGAGAGAGAGAGAGAGAGAGAGAGAGAGAGAGAGAGAGAGAGAGTAAACATGGTAAAGTATAAAAAAGCAACTATGATAGAACACGAAAAAGCAACACAAATAAGTGAAAGCAAAAAGTAGTCTAGACGAAGAGAAATTGCCGACACGAGAACCAGTTTGATGTTTTAAAAGCACTTTAACCTTTAATATACAAAGTGAGGTCTTTTAATCCCTTCAATTTTGGTCTAGATAGTTTCAGTCAGCTATTAATCGACATCCTTGTGTAAACAGATTAATAAAACCTTGTATAAAGTAAATCTTTGGACTAAATTAACTTTTTCCTCAGTAAATTTACTCATAGAGGTATTTCGTAAATTTTACGGCAGAGAGAGAGAGAGAGAGAGAGAGAGAGAGAGAGGAGGAGGATAAATTATACAGGCCTAATGCCTGCACAGACTCTTTCCTTCACAGCAGCCCGTAACCTAATTCCAGGAGATAATTCAATTATTTTACTTCATTTATATCCCGTTTTTGCTTAACCCACGGCGTCACAGTAATGAGGAACAGTCTGTTTCGGGTATAATCCAGTTCTTGTACACACACATTATATATATATATATATATATATATATATATATATATATATATATATATATATATATATATATATGTGTGTGTGTGTGTGTGTGTGTGTGTGTGTGTATGTATGTGTGTGTGTGTGTACGTGTGTCCACGTGAGTCTGTGGGTATGTGCGTGTGTGTTTATGTGCGCTTGCTCACAATGTTCAACGAATTCTCCATCCATAACTCCAGTGGAGGCCTGATGATAATGATTAGGTATTAATGCCCTCAAGATCCGAACGGGTCCAAGGAAGATGAAAGGCTTAGGGAGAAGCGTAATATCCTCCCCTTCCCCTTCCAGACACATATGGTTCCCCTGGTTCTATCCCCCTCCCCCCCACATCTTCTGGAATAAATCTTCCGCAATTATGTCCCAGCTGGTCGGTCTGCTGTTTGTAATCTTGGTTTGATGTCATTTATTGCTCTCCGATTGTATTTTAGTTCTCCTTTCGGGATGGAGAACCTTGGAATGGAATATAGAATTTAGGCCAAAGGCCAAGCACTGGGACCTATGAGGTCACTCAGGGATGAAAGGAAAATTGAGAGTAAAAGGTCACAGAGGTGTACATTTTAAGTTACCATTTTCATCAAGTTGTTTTCTGTACATACTGAACAGGCAACTCGTTATACGCGAATTCTTCATGATTCTAGCTATGAGGTATTCGTAATATTTACCCTTACCAGACCCATTAAAATCATTAAGGGACGATACCTTACTTCTAAGGTTTAAACGAGACAAAAGGCAATTAAAATTGTAACAAAATTATCAGCCAAAAAAAAAAAGTATATTCTGCTGTTGAAGCTATTGCAAGCAAAAAAGCAACGAAGAAAGGAAAAAAATTGAGCAGGATGACTTTCTTAATAGCAGTTTAATGTAATAAAGTGACAACAGGTGGTATTCCCATTCAAATATTCCCGTGAGGAAATTGCAATATTCTTCTAGAGTTTTGTTGCTATACATCGCGACGTGTTTAAACCCACCTGTATTGCCTAAATTGTCCTGGCGGTAGGTGAATAAGCAAAAAAATTAAGCTGTAAATGGGATTCAAAGATTCAATTTAAAGCTATCTTGCTTTATAACTGCATAACATTCAAGGAAAGTCTACTTAAAAAAAAAAAAAGTTTTCACAAAATTAATTTTCCAATGAAATATTTAAAGTCAAGTACTGCTTCTAGACCCTGACATTTGTTGATGACAAAAGAAATATGAACATCAACACTTCACTGAGGTATAATAGAACTGTACAGTTATGTTTATATTTGAGAGAAGAAAAAAACTCCTATACGTTTCCCTCATCAAATAAAATCGATAGAGAAAGAATTTGTAATTAAAAGACAATTCTGAGTACTGGATTAAAAGGGCTTTGAGCGATAAAATCAGTTTTAGGTTCTTTATTTTTAGAGGTTTTAACCGAGATAATAGAGTTAATATCCCTAAAGATTTTTATCAAATTCACCTGCGAGACTAAACAAGTAAAAATGCACAGGAGTTTTTTTCGGCGCATCGATTTTCTGTACATCGTATATACTCAAGGCCACCGAAAATAGATCTATCTTTCGGTGGTCTCGGTATAATGCTGTATGAGCCGCTGCCCATAAAACCTTAGCTACGATTAGGACTAACTTTAACCTTAAATGAAATAAAAACGAATGAGGCTAATTTGGTATGTTTGATGATTAGAGGGTGGATACTCAACATACCAATTTGCAGCCCTGCAGCCTCAGTAGTTTTTAAGATCTGAGGGCTGACAGAAAAAGTGCGGACAGAAAAAAGTGCGGACGGACACACAAAGCCGGCACAATACTTTTCTTCTCAGAAAACTATAACTGGGCTATAGTAATATTTAAACAGAAAAGTCCTAATTGTCTTAAAGAAAGAACTTTAATTTTCAATTCAGTAATGATTTTAGTACTTAAACAGATTATACTGTATTCTTTAATTTCACAGTCCCTTCCATTAACATAGCAAGACGGAATTAAATAAAGAGGCCTTTTTCTACTGAATAGATTTGACCAATAACGACTGAGCTATAACAACCAAACTTTATCGCCTCTCTTCCAAGCTTTACGTGACACTTTACATGACACCACCCAGGAACAGCACTTGGATCAACGCAGAAATACCAGTTAAGATCGAATTTACTTAATCTTGGGAATAACTCACACCCAAGTAAATATATATGACTAGCTCATCTGTCTCACCCAAGATTCGAACTTGATAAGTCGACTGGTTGTATCTGCAGCACCCTGAACAACAGAGATACGCTATTTTCTCTTATCAAGGTGCAATTTTATATCTTATATTTTATAATTGCTATTTACCATAGGCTCAAATCATATGTCTGTAAGCAGGTGGATTTACTGAGTGAATCGTACGTCCAGCGTTTGTAAGGATTAGTTTTCTTTGCACAGAAATACTGCATTTTAGGAGAAATGTTTCCTACGCAGCTCAAACACGGTAAAAGCGATTGTATGCTCTCTCGACCTGAACAAGACAACTGAAGGAAAATTGCAGCCGAAGAGAAATACACGTCAATATTGAAGCACGTCTGAAAGTCATTCATATGTATGGACACTTGTCCTCTCATGTATCCTAGCTGCTATTGCGAAAGTTGAAAGCCTACGTAGGTCAGATGAAGCTTTTTTAAATGTCAACTTTCTTAATTGCTTACAACTTTTTAATGCAAAAAGGGTCACTTGCCACTCGAACTTGAGTTTTTTTTTCCATGTTATATCTATAAAGGCGAAAATATGATCTTTTTTTTTTTATTTCGTATGTTGCTTTCTGGCCTGAAAAAAAACATATATGAATGATGGAATGGATTCCCTAACCCAATTACCCTTTAAGATTTGATCGTTGACAGCGTCGAAAGCATAAAAATAGACGTTTTAACCTATAAGCTGCAGAGCTAATACGTCGGACAAATAATTTTTTTATTTAGAGTAATACCCTGCTGAGATAAAGTATTACATTACTTTAATCAAGTGCAGTAATGCCATTAACCTCTTTGTTCTCATTACTATCATAAGACTTGCTTCATGCTCTGGATTTTGTCCTGGATTCAGATTTTGTTGTTTAAGATATAAATAGAACAAAGTGGAAATATACTATATATATATATATATATATATATATATATATATATATATATATATATATATATATATATATATATGTATATATATATACATATATATAAGATATATATATATATATATATATATATATATATATATATATATATATATATATATATATATATATATATATATATATATATATATATATATATATATATATATATATAAATATATATATATATATGTGTGTGTGTGTGTGATAGTGTGTGTGTATATTTCAGTAACTGGGAAGGAAAAAATATATATTTAAACTAAAAGACAATCTGTGAACTTGCATTTACCCAAAGAATAAGAAAATAACCCAATGTGAAAATTGTTTCCCAGCCTTTTACCGATAATTATATTTGCGAATTAGCAATCAGCGATTTTCTGGCTCTGATTGAGTTAAAAATGTAGATTTAATTCCCCACTCAACCCGACCCCACCCCCTCAAAAAAAAATACATATACGTTTGCTCATAATCTCATTTAATATCGTTTGTCGTATGTTAAGCCTGCAGTATAATACAAGTTTTTGCAAAAAGAAATCAACCGGCAAGTTACTCGGTCTCATAGATGCAAAGAAAGCTAACTAGATTGTGTTCCACAGACAGTGCTTAGGGGTGTCAAGAATATATATATATATATATATATATATATATATATATATATATATATATATATATATATATATATATATATATATATATATATATATATATATATATATATATATATATATATATATATATATATATATATATATATATATATATATATATATATATATATATACTATATATATATATATATATATAGTATGGATAATAATTTTATTCATTAAATAAGAAGCTAATTCATGCGATGTGGTGGGATGGTGAAGAAGGGTGCCACAGTAATATATATATATATATATATATATATATATATATATATATATATATATATATATATATATATATATATATATGTATGTATGTATGTATGTATATACAGTATGTTATGCATATATATATATATATATATATGCATATATATATACATATACGTGTGCCTATCATTTTCTTAATAACTATACATGTTCAGCATATACAATATAAAATTTATATTCATATTTACGAGTACAAATGCTAGTATTTTCCAGCACTTCCCTCGCTTCAAGAATAAATTAGGCTTCTGACCTGTAACCAGAGCACTTCTCAAATGCAGTAAGAGACAATTGAATGCACAAGCCTTAGATGCATGCACGTGTCCACTATCTGTGCGTTGTGGAATTTTGGATGACCTTTGTGAGTGGAGTGACGTAACAAAAAAAAATGTTGGATTGTTGGATAAAAAAAGTAAAAAAAAAAAAAAAAGTTTACACGGTTCACTCACGTACCTGGCTCGTTTATTCGAGAGGGTTTATGGCGGATATTTTTCGTGTTCACTTCTGCCCTTCCTTTTGGGTTCATCAGTACAACATTGCGACTTTCAAAATGGAGGCCTTCAGTTATTGAACTGAACTGAATATAGAATTTAGGCCAAAAGCCAAGCGTTGGGACCTATGAGATCATTCAGCGCTGAAACGGAAACTGACAGTGAAAAGGATTAAGAGGTGTAACAGGAGGAAAACCTCGCATTGTCACAATGAATCAATTGTTAGGAGAGGGTGGAAAGTAAGATAGAAGAAAGAGAATATGAAATGAGGTACAGTAAAAGAAACGAAAGGGGTTGCAGCTAGGGGCCAAAGGCACGCTTAAAAGAACCCTAAGTAATGCCTACAGTACACCGTACGAGGCGCACTGACGACGCTTTCCCCCTACGGGGCCCTTCAGTTATTGATCCCTAATTGTTAGACGTCATGATGAACGTTTTACATCAAAGTGACTTTAATCTTATTTATCGTATTATTTTCTGACTGACCTTGAAGTCCAATGGGTTAGTTTAGAGTATGATAATTAGTTTTATGCTTAGTGTTTAATTGTCATTTTTAATTCGCGTAATAACCGGGTTTTATAATTAGGTGCTTTTCACACTGTTTCTTTCCCTCCTATTTTATTCCTAGATTTTGAATACTGGTTTGCTGGAACCTCTATATTTCTCAAATAAGTGAGCTTTCCTATGTCTGAATAGATATACACACACACACACACAAACATTATATATATATATATATATATATATATATATATATATATATATATATATATATATATATATATGCGTGTGTATATGTATATATATATATATATATATATATATATATATATATATATATATATATATATATATGTGTGTGTGTGTGTGTGTGTGTGTGTGTGTGTGTGTGTGTGAAAGTTACCTTTACAACATAATAGTTTTTTCTGCTTCCACGTGTATGGATCACAAGACAAACTAATAGTCTTTTAAGTCATTTTATTCCTTTTCTATGAAAGTGAATAAAACAACACAAGGCTTCAGAACGCGCAATGCGGAATATGTTTATTAAAACACCACACTATTTATAAACCACAAAACATATAATTAATGCATAATATAATCACAGCAATTATCACCAACTATACATATTTTTTAAAATGCTATCATCTCAATATTTGAAAATGATGTGGATTTTCTAATTCCAAAAGATGAAGTATGTATATGAGGATTTATGCGTGAGGGGAGAGACTGACTTGTGTAATTAATTATTCATCAAAAAATCAATTTTCCTTAATTTGAACATTACTCTGAAAAAAATATTTTAGGTAAATGTATCTCCACATGATAATTCTCCTCAGATGATCATGAAGACAAACTCCACTGAGAGAGAGAGAGAGAGAGAGAGAGAGAGAGAGAGAGAGAGAGAGAGAGAGAGAGAGAGAGAGAGAGAGAGAGAGAGAGAGAGAGAGAGCCAGAGAGAGAGAGAGAGTTTCCTAAAAGTTTTAAAAAATGGAGAGCCTTTAACCTCATGAATATAATTAATTTTCCATCAAGTGCCTGCGTGGAACCAACCCTGTTTACTCTTGCTTTTAATTTACAAGAGTGGTCTGTAATTAAAATGTCTAAGAAAGATGAAGGGGGAGAGAGAGAGAGAGAGAGAGAGAGAGAGAGAGAGAGAGAGAGAGAGAGAGAGAGAGCAACACGTTTTCTTATACATTTTCCTTTCAGTTTTCACCTATATATTTCATGCACTGAATTATTTATTGAAATGTTCACCAAAAGAATATTCAGACAATAATGCAAGAAATCCAGGACTGATTTTATTAACCTGGAATTAGGGACTAATGAACTGGAACATTAGTTTGTATGTTACTTCCTTTCTTTAATAATATAGCACAACTCCAAGCAAGCACGCAAAGTCGCAAGCACCATAGTAAGCATTCACGAAAGCAGTCCATTAAACCGTATGTCGTCAGTGCACCTCATGCGGCAATTGCACATTACCTCAGGTTCTTTTAGCGGGCCTTCGGCCCCTAGCTGCAACCACTTTCGCTTCTTTTACTGTACCTACTTTCATATTCTCTTTCTTCCATCTTACTTTCCACCCTCTCCTAACAATTGATTCATAGTGCAGCTGCGAGGTTTTCCTCCTGTTACACCTTTCAAACCTTTTACTGTCAATTTCCGTTTCAGCAGTGAACGACCTCATAGGCCCCAGTGCTTGGCCTTTGGCCTGAATTCTATATTGAATTTGAAGCAAAATGCTTAGGTGAAAACGCCATACCTTGAACAACTTCGACAGCAATAAACATCGTGTTTAGTGAGTGATTATGGTAAGGGAAAATGAAGACTTTCAAAGTAACAAAAAATCAAAAGACAAAAAATGTTTCTATTGGAGGAACTAAAACGAATTTTATTTTAGTAACATGAAGTGTTTCTTTGATTCTTGGAATAAGAAACTTTTATCCTTATCTCGATACCGTTGATATCAACGAATTCTGAGTAGGCCCACGTGGCGCTTTAAATTCCAGAGGCCCCCTTTGAAATGCGTTTCCCTTTTCGTTTCTTTCTTCATAAAATTTTTTCCCGTTTTTACAGGTATTGGTAAATGTACCATGTCCGTGTCTTATTGCTCCCAGTAGACGTAGATATAGTTCACCGTTTGACCGTTAACAATAAAGTAGTTTTCTGAAGTCCTGAAGGGCACAAAAAAGAAGGGTTTTTGTTTTTTAGTTTTCTGTAAAAGAAAACTGTTGTGCCTGTTTTGCCTGTTCGTCCGCACTTTATTCCGACCGCACTTTTTCTGTCCACCCTCAGATCTTAAAGACTATAGAGGCTAGAGGGCTGCAAATTGGTATGCTGATCATCCACTCTCCAATAATCAAACATACCAAATTGCAGCCCTATAGCCTCAGCAGTTTGCATTTTATTTAAGGTTAAAGTTACCCATAATCATGCTTCTGGCAACGATATAGGATAGGCCGCCACCGGGCAGTGATTAAAGTTTCATGGGCCGCGGTTCATACAGCATTATACCGAGACTACCGAAAGATAGATCTATTTTCTATTGCCTTGATTATACGCTGTAGCGGCTGTACAGAAAACTTGATTGCGCCGAAGAAACTTCGGCACAGTTTTTACTTGTTTTTTATTGAATTTAGTGCCTCTCTTCCTATATCGATTTTCATGTACAGATAAAATGGTCCTTTGCAATCACACTTTTTGAGACAAATGGGAAGAATCTGGCATCATATATATATATATATATATATATATATATATATATATATATATATATATATATATATATATATATATATATATATATATATATATATATATATATATATATATATATATATATATATATATATATATATGTATATATATATACAGTATATACTGTATATATATAGATATATTAATTCTTAAACTTCTGATGTGATGAAGTACAAGAATATTCTTTCCTTGCATAGTTTTAGGTAAAGAAGCAAACTCATTGTTATAACAGGTTTCCGGACCTATTAGTCAACAACAACAAAAACCATTCACTTGCATTCTACTGCTACAATCAACTTTGTTTTCAATCTCCCCACATCACTGTAATATTCATGCAACATTTGTTCGTTATTATTCATACTTATTTCTACACATTATTATGTCGTAGTTCATTCCACATTTCGGTTAAAAAAGAATTCTCCATTTTTATTTGTTGCGAGATCCTTTCATTTTTAAAGTGTGTACGTGTCTCTCCTTCTCTTTCACTGGGATTAAATTCTATTTTCTAACATTCTATTCTGTTTACTATTCTAACAATGTTAGCAAATGTTTCAGCTGTGAATATATTGTCGTTAGTCTCTGAATAAATTGTTACAAAATAATTTTTTATTACTTTCTTTGCCTCTAGAAGTCGAACACATATCTTGAACCTAAATTATCTCTCTCACTCACCGTTATGTTTATTCAGTTTTGCCTTTTTAAAGTTTAATAAGCACCTACTCTCAACTACCACTAGTAAAGGTTTCAAGTTAAGAGTTAGGATTTTTGGAAAAAACAAGTAGGATTTTTATTAAATACTTTCATTCCGTTCAAATCTGGTGGTTTATTTATCCTAATTCACCTAAACGGACCAACCCCCCCACAACCAAACCCCCATACCCAACTAAACAGAGTTGAAGACAACTTTGCAACAAACAAGTAAAATGCACCGAGGTTTCTTCGGCGCAATCGAGTTTTCTGTACAGCCGCTACAGCGTACAATCAAGGCCACCGAAAATAGATTTATATTTCGGTGGTCTCGGTATAATGCTGTATGAGCCGCGGCCCATGAATCTTTAACCAAGGCCCAGTGGTGGCCTGTCCTATATCGTTGCCAGAGGCATGATTATGACTAATTTAACCTTAAATAGAATCAAAACTACTGCGGCTAGAGCACTGTAATTTGGTATGTTTGATGATTAGAGGGTGCATGATCAACATACCAATTTGCAGCCCTCTAGCCTCAGTAGTTTTTAAGATCTGAGGGCGGATGGACAGACAAAGCCGGCACAATAGTTTTCTTTTACAGAAAACTAAAAACCTGTGCTTAGTACCTTTAGAGGAATGGAAATCTAGGAGTGCCGCTGTAGTTTCTCTGCAAACGATGTAACACTGCCTTCGTATTTTTCTCTCTACTTTGGTCAAGACCCTGACCTGTGGAGTGTTTTCTGTTGATTTCCCCTGAGGTATCTAAGGTCTCTCCCTGTGTACTATAGCTACAAACGGTTTTTAAAGTAAATATTTTCCCTTAGGGTATCTAAGGAAAAATTTTTTGGACATCTAAAATCTTTTCTTGTCTATCATAGATATGAAAACGGATTTTAAAAGCAAATATTTTCCCTTAGGATATCTAAAATATTTCCTTGTTTATCATAGATATGAAAATAGATTCAAAAGTAATATTTTCGACTGGGATATCTAAAATCACTCCTTGTTTATCATAGATATGAAAACGGTTTTTAAAGGAAATGTTTTCCCTTAGTATATCTAAAATCTTTCGTTGTTTATCACAGATATGAAAATAGCTTTTAAAGTAATATTTTCGATTGGGATATCTAAAATCTCTCCTTGTGTATCATAGATATGAAAACGGTTTCTAAAAGGAAATATTTTCTCTTAGAATATCTAAAATCCTTCCTTGTTTATTATAGATATGAAAATAGTTTTATAAGTAATAATTTCGACTGGGATATCTAAAATCTCTCTGTGTTTATCATAGAAATGAAAATGGTTTTTAAAGGAAATAGTTTCCTTTGGGGTATTTGAAATCTCTCCTTCTTTGTCATAGAAATGAAAATGGTTTTTAAATGAAATAGATTCCTTTGGGACATCTAAAATCTTTCCTTGTTTATCATAGATATGAAAATGGGTTTTAAAGGAATATTTTCCTTTGGGATATCTAAAATCTCTACCTGTGTATCATAGATGTGAAAACGGTTTTTGAAGCAATATTTTCCATTGGGATATCTAAAATCTCTCCTTGTTTATCATAGATATGAAAATGGTTTTTAAAGGAAATAGATTCCTTTGGGATATCTAAAATCTCTTCTTGCGTATCATAGATATGAAAAAGGTTTTTAAAGGAAATAGATTCCTTTGGGATATCTAAAATCTTTCCCTGTGTATCATAGATATGAAAACGGTTTTTAAAGAAATGTTTTACATTGGGATATCTAAAATCTCTCCTTGTTTATCATAGATATGAAAATGGTTTTTAAAGGAATATTTTCCACTGGGATATCTAAAATCTCTCTTTGAGTATCATAGATATGAAAAGGGTTTTTAAAGGAACATTTTCCTTTGGGATATCTAAAGTCTCTCCTTGTTTATCATAGATATGAAAACTGTTTTTTTAAAAGGAAATGCTTTCCCTTAGAATATCTAAAATCTTTCCTTGTTAAACATAGATATGAAAATGGTTTTTAAAGGACCATTTTCCTTTGGGATACCTAAAGTCTCTCCTTGTTTATCATAGATATGAAAAGGGTTTTTAAAAGGAAATATTTTCTTTTAAACGCTCTCGGTTTTCATGCTTAACATAAAAGCAAAATAACACCCGGGAGAGCTTATATTTGCTCATTGTCAAAATGTTACATTAAATATGAAAATTAACGTGGCACGATTATAAAGCTGGTAAGCCATAAATAAGATTTTGTTTTTCTTGACATATAATTCCGTTTGAAGTATCCTACAACTCAGATTAGTACAGAGTTCTTCAGGTCGAAAAATGAAAAATAAAATAACAGGCTCTTTAATTTTCAGCTTACATTTTTTTATTCACGTCAAGTAATTTTTTTTAACGTTTCCATTAATTTTTTTATATTTCCCCCCCCCAGACCTTATATATATTTGAAAATCTTTCATTCTCCGATTTCCACTACTATATATATATATATATATATATATATATATATATATATATATATATATATATATATATATATATATATATATACTATATACATATATAATATGTATGTATGTATGTATGTATATATATATATATATATATATATATATATATATATATATATATATATATATGCATATAAATATATATATGCATATATATACATATATATATGTATTGTATGCATATATATATATATATATATATA
>NC_089783.1:37074124-37081624 GCF_040412425.1 Macrobrachium rosenbergii | reverse complement strand
GACCTAGGATTTGCAGACTAGAAAAGCGAATAAATGAGAACCAAAGAGACGGGAAGTTCACACTTAAAATTTACTTCGGAGATAGAGAAAAACGCCTTTTTCGTTTGTAGTTGTTAAAAGCGTTTCAGCTGCTTCTTGAAGTTTATGGGAAACAGATTTCTGCCGTTACTGAATCTGGTTTCGTTTTTTATATAACTGATATATTTAGTATTATATATATATATATATATATATATATATATATATATATATATATATATATATATATATATATATATATATATATATATATATATATATATATATATATATATATATATATACATAGCCAAGTTTACAAGAGCAAAATAAACATGAAAAACCGCATGCATGCGCGGGCGTTTACGCAGATATAGGCATATTACAAACTCTTGATTAGGTATGGAGATTTTATCCTTAATTTATCTCCCTGAATATCAAAGTTACCTTCAAAATTATGTACAAGGCAATGCAAGCCAGTCTGAAAGGCACTATCGCAGTATTGGTGCTTGACAATAGAAGAACTGTAATTTTGAAAGTGTTGTGTGAATCTCGATGGAAGATTATATATATATATATATATATATATATATATATATATATATATATATATATATATATATATAAAATGTATATATTTTATATATATATATATATATATATATATATATATATATATATATATATATATATATATATATATATATATATGTATATATATACACATATATAATCTTCCATCGAGATTCACCCAACACTTTCAAAATTGCAGTTCTTCTATTGCCAAGTACCAATACTGGACAGTCCTTTTCAAATGGTTTACATTGCTTTGTGAACATAATTTTGAAACTAACTTTGATATTCAGGGAGATAAATTAAGGATAAAATCTCCATAGCTAATCGAGAGTTTGTAGTATTCATACATTGTGTGACCTCAGTGCATGCATGCGATTTCTATGTTTATTTTGCTCTTGTTAACTTGGCAATTGTTCTTAGCCAGTAAATTCCATTTGCATTTCACATCACTGACATAAAACATTAATTTCAATTAAAATACAGCATATAAAATCATAATTAGCTTTAGTCAGCATAGTCACTCATTATAAAACATATTCTGTCAGTTTAGGTAATTTACGTTTTTACTGAGGATATTTTTCCACAACAACACAAGCATCCAAATCGTATTTGCCTTCGGGGAAATGGCAAAATAGGATCCATTTTAAACCAGACGGAGCGGGAGATGAATTTTCACGTAAGGAAAAATGAAGCTTACAGAGCAAGTTCTTTAACCAGGGGTGCCCGCACCCCTAGGGGGTGCGAAGCCGGTTCTTAAGGGGTGCGAGGATGCCTATGAATAATTAAAGGAAAATATACCTTTTAGATACGCATGTTATTTTGTTCTGCAAAAAAATTAAAATAAAATTAAATAAATCATTAATAATAATAATAATAATAATAATAATAATAATAATAATAATAATAATAATAATAATAATAATAATAATTATTATTATTATTATTATTATTATTATTATTATTATTATTATTATTATTATTATTATTATTATTATTATTCATTATTCCGTGAATTGGTTTGTTGTGCCATCCCACTGTTCTGTTTATAATAATAATAATAATAAACATAATAACAATAATAATAATAATAATAATAAAATTATTATTATTATTATTATTATTATTATTATTATTATTATTATTATTATTTTAGCTTCTTTATATTTCAGCAATTCAGGGGGTGCGAGAACTGACTGCCGATTGGAAATGGGTGCATACAATGAAAAACGTTAAGAACCACTGACATAGAGGCTCGTTCCTCCCAGAGGCCCCGTGGATAAAAGGATCAGAGGGTATATACAGTCCGAATGAGAGACGCAGCAGGGAAGGCACTTAGTGGCAGCGAAATTTATAAACGGCTAATGGAGCCCGGAACGTTTTTCGGCTTCCTTTCATAATTTTTCATTTGCATAATTAAGAGCAATGTTTATGGAGGCGAGCACAGGGAAGGGATGAGTTCTGAGAAATTCTAGATCTTGTTTCGGGTTAATGCAGGCTTGCAGGGGAAGGGAAATATTTACGACAAATATCGTACATAATTAATAAGCTTCTGTACTTGCCTCCTTTAATGCTGCAGTGTCAAATTCAGATTATTTAATAGTCAAGGAAATTACCAGTTAAACAGTGTCTAATAAACGAACGTGACGTGGTGAACAAATGAAAAAAAATGTTACATTAAGATGCTAGGTATAGGGTTACATAACAAAATGTATTCCTTACAAAATTAATTTCAAGACTCGCGTGGACTAACATAGTGTAATTATAGTGCAGTATATATTCTATTACGGTACTCAGATCATAATTACGACACATACCCTGTGGTTATTCGAAATGAAGAGAAAAATGTAGATAATTACAAATCCATCTGTCGTCAAGGTGCCCGCTGTAATTACAAATGCAATTTATAAAACAGTGAAAAATATTTTGTATTCTATATCATAATCAGGACAAATGCCCTGGGATTATTAGGTATGAGGGGAAACTGTAGATAATTATAAACTCACCAGTTGTTAGTGTCCACAGTAATTGTAAATATTCTTTATAAGAATAGTTAAAAATATTTTGGAACCACGTACACTGATATTTTGATGATTATAACCGGTATAACATACAGTTTTGCTTCTTGACAGACTCGCCACAATATATATCTTATTTCGTAAGCCAAAGTCTTCAAGGGAATTTTACAGTTTTCCCTTTGGGAAACAAAAGCTGCTCAAACGAAATAATAAGTCTGACATCAAGAAGGAAAATCTGCCTTTACAATTCCCCGTGAAATAGAAGTTTCAATCAATTTCTTTTCACGATATGATCAAAGCCTTTTTAAGGCTGTCAGTGTCCTAATGTTTCCTTTCAGGAGGGACGGAGAAAAGATTTAGTTCCTCTGGAAGATTTTGGGTCCGTCCTGTATAAATGCTTATTATAACGTTTGCTTTAACTTTTATTTTCTGTTTTCTCATTTTTGCCCTGCTGTATAGACAGTGAATAGATCTCTGCTGTGTTTTATTAAGTAATTCATATATATATATATATATATATATATATATATATATATATATATATATATATATATATATATATATATATATATATATATATAATAATATATATATATATATTATATATATATATATATATATATATATATATATATATATATATATATATATATATATATATATATATATATATATGAATTATTTAATAAAACACAACTGAGATCTAGTCATTGTCTACACCAGATGAAAACCAGCAGGTCAAAAAATGAGGAAATAGAAAATAAAAGTTAAAGCAAACTGTATCATAAGCATTTTATACAGAACGTATCCAAAACCTTCCAGAGGAACTAAATCTTTTCTCCGTCCCTCCTTAAAGGAAACATTAGGATACTGACAGTCTTAAAAAGACTTTGATCATATCGTGAAAAGAAATTGATTGAAACATCCATTTCACGGGGAATTGTAAAGGCAGATTTTCCCTCCTGATGTCAGATTTATTATTTCCGTTTGAGCAGCTTTATGATGTTCAAGGCTGTAGTCTATTTTACAAAAGTGTGGATTTTCACCACTTTTAAAAACAAATCGAATGGAAGCCAAAGGCACTCCTAGAGGATTCCTGGTAAAACGTTGCTATCTGGGAGGAGAGGACAGAAGCGCACGTGCAATCTTTTTCAATGAGAAAGACAGGAAAAATGATGTTTGTTAGGCTGCATTTTTCATTAGTTACATTATAACTTTTCCTAAGAGCTAACATAAATTACAGAGAACCTGCCACCGAACAGAGTACTATAATCCTCTGATATATATATATATATATATATATATATATATATATATATATATATATATATATATATATATATATATATATATATATATATATATATATATATATATATATATATATATATATATATATACATACATATACATATACATACATATGCATATATATATATATACATATATACATACTAAATTGTTGAACGATCGCACTTTCATTATCTAATTAAAGTTTCAGGAAGAGATTAATAAAAGCCTTCAAAAATATAACTGTTTCTGAGAGCAAATATTAATAATGCTTTGGTGAGGCTAAGTCTCCATGAAAGCCCTTGCTTTTCCCAGGCTTAATATCGTTATTCATTCGAGACAATAGTTTGCACTGGCATATTCCAATGCTTAGGTGAGACATGAAATGTTATGGGAAAACATTCGGGTGTATGAAACGGTCCCTTGTTATAACAAAATGACATCGCGAAGTCACACCAATGGAGATTTCTGCGGCTGTGAGTATGGCAGGTAGCATTTCGCCAAAGAGATGGTTTTGCATTTAATTAAAGTAGTGCGTAGTTGAGAGTGGAATACTGAATACAATCACTTGTATTTGTTAAAAAAAACAATAACAATAATTCATATCTCATGGTGACTTAGTAATCTCTTATTGAAACTTTCATTAAATAATGAAAGAGTGCGATCGTTCAACAATTTAGTATATATATATATATATATATATATATATATATATATATATATATATATATATATATATATATATATATATATATATATATATATATATAAATTCTTTGTATCAGAGGATTATAGTGCTCTGTTCGGTGGCAGGTTCTCTGTAATTTACGTTAGCTCTTAGGAAAAGTTACAATGTAGTTGATGAAAAATGCAGCCTAACAAACATAATTTTTCCTGTCTTGCTCATTGAAAACATTGCACGTTCGCTTCTAATCTTCTCCTCCCAAACAGCACCTTTTTACTAAGAATCTCTTGCCAGAATAACAGTATGGAAGGTTGTTGCCTCACGATCGCAATATCAGTTTAAGAATTATCCAGCCAATACACTTTCTGTGAAGTAAGAATGTTTGTAACTATAGACTTTTGTAGCGTTGCATAACTTAGTGCAATTAGGTTTTGCCCCCCTCGGCGTATGTGTACGAAGAACTACCTCTGAGATAAACCTCATCTCTTGCTGGCTTCGATATTTCTGATGAAGGCTGTGACATCCTACGTTCTTTGTAAAAGCGCTCCCGGTTTTAAGTTTCTGGACATCAATATGCATATGGATGATGTTAGTCACTATACTAGGATAATACGTTTGTTAGTTTTCTGAAAAGAAAACCATGGTGCTGGCTTTGTCTGTCTCTCCGCACTTTATTCTATCCGCAATTTTTCTGTCCGCCCTCAGATCTTAAAAACTATTGAGACTAGAGGACCATATCAAATTGCATCCCTCTAGCCTCAGTAGTTCTTATTTTATTTAAGGTTAAAGTTAGCCATAATCGCGCGTCTGGCAACGATGTAGGCCAGGTCACCACCGGGGATTGGTTAAAGTTTCATGGGCCGCGGCTCATACAGCATTACACCGAGACCGCCGAAAGATAGATCTAATTTCGGTGGCCTTGATTATACGATGCATGGAAAACTCGATTGCGCCGAAGAAACTTCGGCGCATTTTTTACTTGTTTCACCTGTTTATGATTAGAGAATATAAAACTCATCCGCACCAAATTGATTTTATGAGTAACTATTGTTTTTATTGAAAGCTTATCTCCGTCATCGCTATATTTTGTCTGTGAATGTCGTTGGAATACCTTCAAAACGATTTTCTACTTTTACTTTTCAATGACAAAATGTCACTGAAAATAATTCTTTCCCCCTTTGCTGAAGGAAAACTCTTTGTTAAATTGAAAACGACTTATAATAAATAACTATAAAATGCGTGTGAATTAGTTGTCCTTTTTTTCTAGGTATGCAATTTCTTGCAATGTAAAGTTCAAAGCAGTTCTAATGATGAAATATATAGTATCTTTCTCAGAAACTGTGCAGTCCTGATGATGAAACATATCTTTCTCAGAAACAACCTTTATTTTATTTAATGGTATCATCCACTGAACTGCTAATTTTACATGGAAAACATCAACCATGTGCAAGAATGTTCTCTGTTGAACCAAAGATTCTTTAATACACTTCATTTCCTTATTTTCTTAAAACTAACTTTGTGGATTCCTGGAGTTTTTGGTTCAGATGTGTTTTATGTCTTTCGTATTCCTTAGCTGTCACTGTTCTCCCGTCTCTCAAGCACGGAATGCTTTTGGCAGCATCATCAACTTTTCTGACTTCTTGCATATAGCATTTTTGGAATGAGTAACAAAGGTATCGGTGTTTCCTTCTGTGGCTTATCCTCAAATCTCTCTCTCTCTCTCTCTCTCTCTCTCTCTCTCTCTCTCTCTCTCTCTCTGGTTTGCTGTCTTCTTAAAGGTTTTTTCATATTCTGCTTTTGTTCATACATTCCACACCAGACAAACACACACACATACATGCATATAGACAAACATATATATATATATATATATACATATATATATATATATATATATATATATATATACACATGTAGGTAAATAAAAAAAACAGGACTAAAACTTTGCTCGAAAGAGATTCAGGCAAAGGTTGACGTCTTTTTATTATTAATTTTCTTCTTCGTTTTGGTAAACCTAAATATATTTGGATCCTACACCGGTCTGCTATCCAGATTCTTAGAAAGTATTAATGGACTTTCGTTAATATTTGAAATCCCAAGAGAATCTGGTAGCCTCCTCTTTTCTGTCCACGATAATACAGAATTTCTTTTACAATAATGTCAAGGTGGTGAATTCTCTCTCTCTCTCTCTCTCTCTCTCTCTCTCTCTCTCTCTCTCTCTCTCTCTCTCTCAAGCCCTTTGTTGGCTGACTCTGTAGAGCTTCAGACTGTCATTTGATTCAATCTATTGTCATTCATTTTTGCTTATAATGTGGTTCGGTTCCACAAAATTAGGTAAATAAGTCTAAAAATAGAGAGCTGTTAATCAGCTCTGTGAAAAACTTTTCTTACTCTCTTCTATCGATTATTATTATGCTTCTCCACAAAATTAGGAAAATCCCTGTGTTTCTTATCTTTATCGATTATTATGAAAAGAGGCTGCTAATAGAACGTATATAAATCTTAAATATGAACCGATATCAGTCACTAGTATTTCTAAAATAACAAATAAGAGAACTGAACATAACCCAAGTTAAAGGAAGTAACGCAATTTACACCACAACAATTTTCGTTAAATGCCCATCCCCCCAATGCCCAGTGACCTTGATTGAGTAGTAAATAGGAACCAATAGAAAGAGATGATATAAAACACCAAGAGATGAAGGACACGCTCAGGAAAGAATATATGCAGAGACTTAAGGCGATACTCAAGTCAAAACTCAACGCCGGAAACATGACGAAAGCCATAAACACATGGGCAGTACCAGTAATCAGATACAGCGCAGGAGTAGTGGAGTGGATGAAGGCTGAACTTCGCAGCAAAGACCAGAAAACTAGGAAACACATAACAATACACAAAGCACTACACTCAAGAGA
>NC_089783.1:37064124-37069124 GCF_040412425.1 Macrobrachium rosenbergii | reverse complement strand
AATGCCTGGTAATATTTCTAGTTTACTCAGAGAGAGAGAGAGAGAGAGAGAGAGAGAGAGAGAGAGAGAGAGAGAGAGAGAGAGAGAGAGAGTTTATATCTGCATGAGTTTAATTCTTCGATATCAATGTCTGGTAATATTTCTAGTTTACTCAAGAGAGAGAGAGAGAGAGAGAGAGAGAGAGAGAGAGAGAGAGAGAGAGAGAGATTCATATCTGCATGAGCTCGGTGAAGTCTGCCTGCACGAGTTCTATTTGTGATTTCGTGGAGGCAGTATTTTGTGTGTTTGATAGCGTGAATGTTTTTGTTCTGGGGAGTTGTTCGAGTAGATGTCTGCGTTTCTCATCATAGTTTGTGTGCAAGAAAATTAGTTATATAAATAAAATGGCTTAAATGTATTAGGTTATTTAGTGTGGCATGAAAATTACCATTTAAAAACTCCTCTAAGAAAATAAACTGCTTTGCGTGATTAATTTCATATGATTTACAAAACGAAACAAATATGAGATTCCTGACAAGCTTCTAATTATCAGCTATTCTCTGGTTTATTACTATATATTTATGGGATACATTACCAAAGACCTTATGATGTTGCTTAAAGTTTTATACTCATTTTATATTTTATTGATAACAGATTATAACATCTGGATGCCAATAACAAAGGTGAAGATTACATGTTTGTCTATGATTCTAAGATTGTTTTGTTTAATTTACTGGATCTTAAGTTTAATATAAATTCTTTTATATATATCAATGGTGTACAAAGTAACTGTTTAGTTATCTAATGCGGATTGATAAGTGAAATAATATATTTGGATCGCATTCACGTTTAGTTGTGTCTACAGATATAGTAGATTTTAAAAAGATTAAAAATAGAAAATAACCTCTCATCTCTCTCTCTCTCTCTCTCTCTCTCTCTCTCTCAATATTTCTCCCTCTTCAGTTTTGTAACCGTTAAAAACTTAGAAAAAATCCAACCTCTCTCTCTCTCTCACTCTCTCTCTCTCTCTCTCTCTAACCAACTGTCAAATCTTACTTAGAAAAAAAAAAATTTTCTCTCTCTCTCTCTCTCTCTGTTTCCATGTAACCTTCAAAGCTTACTCTCTCTCTCTCTCTCTCTCTCTCTCTCTCTCTCTCTCTCAGTTTCTCTCTCTCTCTCAGTTTCCATAACCTTCAAAGCTTACTTAGAAAAATTTTCTCTCTCTCTCTCTCTCTCTCTCTCTCTCTCTCTCTCTCTCTCAGTTTCTGTAACCTTAGAAAAAAAACTTATGTAACCTTCAAAGCTTACTTAGAAAAATTGTCTTCTTCTTCTTCTTCTTCTTCTCTCTCTCTCTCTCTCTCTCTCTCTCTCTCTCTCTCTCTCTCTCTCTCTCTATGTAACCGTCAAAGCTTACTTAGAAAAAAAAAAATTTTTCTCTCTTACTCTCAGTTTCTATGTAACCTTCCAAAGCTTACAACTTCTTCTTCTTCTTCTTCTTCTCTCTCTCTCTCTCTCTCTCTCTATGTAACTGTCAAAAGCTTATTCTCTCTCTCTCTCTCTCTCTCTCTCTCTCTCTCAGAATACCATAGGGCATCGTAAAACCATTTACCCATGAGTTAGGATGAGACACGTGAAGGAAATTAATTACCGACGCAATGCATTGCTACCCTAAAACAATTCTTCTTGTATTCTAATACTTTAATCACATTTTTAACTATTTATTCATCAATTTGTTATTCTATCTTTTCATTCTTAATAACTGATCTCTTTCTGCACTTCATTACCTTCTGTTATATTCTTTGTAAGCTTGAATTTCAAGTCAATGAGCCCTGTGGCTGTTCCATTTGAATAGCTTATCTTCTAAAAAATAATAATAATGGTACTATGAACCGATTACATTTGCTTTGGATAATTCTTCTAGCGCCAGCTGGAAACCGGTAACAAGAAAACACACAATCAATTGGTGGCAACGAGGTAGGCTGATCGGCCTAGGTGGCAACTGTCACCTCCATCGCGTATGAATCGAGAGGTGACTCCTCAGTGTCTTCCACCCCTGATAACTTGATTGAGGGGTGGCTAGAGGTGGGCTGTATAAGTTAATAGCGCAGGTTTGTTAGCTATGAAAAATACAAATTGATTAAAAAACTTGTCATTTGTTCATATGGCGGAACAAACCTGGGACTTAACTTACGGATAGACTTACTTTTGGAGGGAGGAAAGAAGGTCTGGAACCGACCGGCCAGTATGTCCTCCGAGCGAGAGGCTTTTCTCACAGAGCAGCCTTGGAGATGTCTGGCTATCTCAAGTGAGGAGTCACGAAACCATTCTCATAGCTGAAAGTTACGAACAGAGCAAGTGACCGGGGTCAGTGCTCAATAGCATGTCGCATGTAGTCATATAGACACATAGTGAGGTTTCCTTATCCATCAGAATTTCAAAGGAGAGAGGTGTGATTAAAGAAAATAAATCTCCTGAGCTCATACTGGGAGATAAAGTGTCAGCTGTCTCATTAAATTTTATTTGTTAATGTATGCAACACGAGGACGAACTAGTCTTATCCACCACTCCATGGATTTCATAACAAAATATGACGATCATATTTTTATGATAATATCTTTTCTTTCGTCTGTGTAACTTAACTCTTGAATTATATCGGTTCCTCCTTTCATTAAAGGGTTCCAGTCTCAGCTCGGCTTGAAAAATGATAAGAGAGCTGATTAAAGGAAAGGGAAGGTGACATGCACACGAGTTCATGCAAAAGATTTCCCTGTGGGAATAGCCTGAATCTCTCGCGTGAGCGTCAGAACTGTTATTATGTTGGGACCAAGAGGACAGTGACGAACGCATGCAACAGTGGTAACTACGTATTAATGATTCTGCCCTTGCAGTTATGGAATGTCGGTTCTTTTGTACGTCAAGTTAGGTCTAATAGTTTTCTTTCAGTAGAAATAACACTATCGTATAAGCTGGGCATTTTAATCGGAGATAAGAAAAACAAGTAAATTATGCGCAGAAGTTTCTTCGGCGCATTCGAGTTTTCTGTACAGCGTATAATCAAGGCCACCGAAAATAGATTCATCTTTCGGTGTTCTCGGTATAATGCTGTATGAGCCGCACCCCATGAAACTTTAACCATGGCCCGGTGGTGGCCTATCTTATATCGTTGCCAGAAGCACAATTATGGCTAACTTTAACCTTAAATAAAATAAAAATACTGAGGCTACAGGGATGCAATTTGGTATGTTTGATGATTGGAGGGTAGATGATCAACATACCAATTTGCAGCCCTCTAGCCTCAGTAGTTTTTAAGATCAGAGATCGGACAAAAAAAGTGCGGACAGAATAAAGTGTGGACGGACAGACAAAGCCAGCACAATAGTTTTTTTTTTTTTTACACAAAACTAAAAATATGAAGATATTTTCTATTAATGAAATAGATAACTTTTACCCAATTCCGATCACCTTATAGCGTTGGAAATAGGAATTTAAAGTCAAAATAAATTTTTTTAAAACCAAGAAAAGTAGAGTGATGAGATATGTGAAGAAAAAACATCATGTGGAGAAAACACTGCTCAAAGCAATGGAAGATTTTGGAGCTATAAGTAACAACTCTCCAACCAAACTGAATGCTTTAACAGAAGAACACTGTCTAAACACGTAATAGGAAGTATTATTGGATGTTTCTGCGGGGTGATACTTATTCAACAAACCCAAAATAGGGTTCGAAGTACGCTACAGGAATTACAGAATTCACGACCATAGTTTTTGCATACATAAATACATACATACATACATACATACATTATATATATATATATATATACTATATATATGTATATATATGTCTATATATATATATATGTTACAGTAAGACTGAGAAACCGGGGATTTCACGAAATCCCTGAAATTTTCAAGGAATTCGTGAAATCACCAATTCACTTAGGAACATCCGATCCCTGAGGGGCTAGTACTAATCACCGCAAAACATTGATTCATCTACACTGTTTCGCCTTGTTTAGTACTATCCCCTCTGGGATCAAATGTCCCTAAGTGCATTTGATCACGTTTGATCACCGATTGACTAGTACTAAACACGCTGAACCACATTTAATCCCCGAGGGGCCAGTACTAAACATGGCGAAACACATTTGATCCCAGAGGGGCTAGTACTAAACACGGTGAAACACATTTGATCCCCGAGGGCTAGTACTAAACACGGCGAAACATATTTGATCCCCGAGGGGCTAGTACTAAACACGGCGAAACATTTGATCCCCGATTGACTCGTACTAAGCACGGCGAAACACATTTGATCCCTGAGGGGCTAGTATCAAACACGGCAAAACATTGATTCATCTACACTGCTTCGACGTGTTTAGTACTAGCCCCTCGTAGATCAAATGTTCCTAAGCAAATTGGTGATTTCACTAATTCCCTGAAAATTTCAGGGGTTTCGTGAAATCTCTGGTTTCACAGTCTTACTGTAAGATATATATATATATATATATATATATATATATATATATATATATATATATATATATATATATATATATTACTTATGCATATGTGCATGTATGTGTGTGTATGTGTGCGTGTGGGGCGTAAACGAATTACCATTTATGGTCCAGAGGATTCGAGAATTTCTGTACATATGAGAGCCACCTATTACAGAATAAGTCTGAGCAGCTGTTCGTACAAAAGATGACTCTGGAATCCTCTGTTATCAAACTAAGGAAGTGAATCTATCAATGTAGGGCTGGAAGCAGGATTACACGAACGAGTTCATTACAGACCTGTTCCCAAGAATGTTTAACCGGATCTGCCCACCAGAAGTCTATTCTGGAGCGAGTCAACAATGATTAGATCAGAACAGCACCTAAACACCTTTCAATTCAGGGAACAGGTCTGTTAATCATCTTTTCTGAATAGACCATAAGCCATTTGTTCTCTATCAGTATACGTGGAAAGTGCTAGCTGTTATTCCAGTATATGAATTATTCCCCTGTAACTAGTCTTTC
>NC_089783.1:37049124-37059124 GCF_040412425.1 Macrobrachium rosenbergii | reverse complement strand
TTTCATCCTGACAAATCCAGTCAAAAACAAGTAACTTACGACTACAAAACCCCCAAAAAGTTTGCCTAAGTCTAATGTGTGTAAAATATTTCCGTAAATTTGTGTATAATTTAACAGGAAAGTTAACACGGAAAGTACTGTAACCACTTTCTAATTGCCTTTGATAAAGCACATCCGTTCCACCAAATTCCACTTTCAACTCCGCCCGAATGCTATGACTAAATATTATCACATTTCTCCCTCGGTACGCCCAGAATGATCAAAATTTCAAAATCAATCGATATCTGTCATCGATAAAATGGGATCTATAACCTGATGACAAGACGAACGGAGATATTTACCTATTAATAACATTAACTATTCATGAAACAGCAGGCAGTTGTTCTTTTTTTAGTTTTCTGTAAAAGAAACTATTGTGCAGGCTTTTTCTGTCCTTCCGCACTTTTTTCTGTGCGCCCTCAGATCTTAAAAACTTCTGAGCCTAGAGGGCTGCAAATTGGTATGTTGATCATCCACCCTCCAATCATCAACCATACCAAATTGCAACCCTCTAGCCTCAGTAGTTTTTATTTTATTCAAGGTTAAAGTTAGCATTATACCGAGACCACCGAAATATAGATCCATTTTTGGCGGCCTTGATAATACGCTGTAGCGCCTGTACAGAAAACTCGATTGTGCCGAAGAAACTTCGGCCCATTTTTTACTTTTTTTTTAATATATAGCAACCTCTCCTCACTTTTCAACCACGGTTACGGAGCGAGTCACATATCACTACGATTAATCGAAGATTTAAAAAAAAATACAAAATTTAAAATTTGAAGGTCCATACTGTTGCACTCAGGTAGGGTCTTTATGATAACCAATGAAATACTGAGACTGGAAAAAAATTCACAATCGTTTCTGAAATCCAAATTGTAAGACGATGAAAAAAGGCATTAAAAAGTATTAATAATAAATAAACTGGGTATAAAACGGCAGAAGATTATACTGCCGTTAGTTTAACAAGTTAAATTACATTTTTGATGGAAAGGAGGAGCGCAGTGATATGGTACTACCTATCATCTTTAGTGATGTTATATAACGTCTATAATTATAATTGCTCTGAGGTTGTTTTATTCTTATCTTAAACCAAGCTATTCTGACAATGCCCCGCCGTAGCTGAAAAAATAAAGAAAACGAGTAAAAAATGCGCCGAAGTTTCTTCGGCGCAATCGAGTTTTCTGTAAAGCCTATAATAAAGGCCACCCAAAATAGATCTATCTTTCGGTGGTCTCGGTATGATGTTGTATGAGGTGAGCCGCGCCTCACGAAACTTTAACCACTTCCCGATGGTGGCCTGGCCTATATTGTTGTCAGAAGCACGATTATGGCTAACTTTAACCTTAAATAAAATAGAAGCTACTGGGGTTAGAGGGCTGCAATTTGATATGTTTGGTGATTGGAGGGTGGATGATCAACACAAATTTGCAGCCCTCTAGCCTCAGTAGTTTTTAAGATCTGAGGGCGGACAGAAAAAAGTGCGGACGGACAGATAAAGACGTTCCAATAGTCTTCTTTTCAGAAAACGTACCAATAGTTTTCTTTTCAGAAAACTAACAGCCAGTTTCTGAAAAAATCAGATGTTGCTACAAAGAATTTAAGACAGAGGAGACTGGAATCTCCATCATAAAGGATATGAAAATCTAAAAGTGATGGTGAATTCACAGAATGTTTTCGTATTTTCGCAAAACTTCGCAGTGCAGAATTTAGCTACCGGCCGGAGAGAGAGAGAGAGAGAGAGAGAGAGAGAGAGAGAGAGAGAGAGAGAGAGAGAGAGAGAGAGCCTTAACTGCTATGGTTATTCGGAGAACAAGAGAGAGAGAGAGAGAGAGAGAGAGAGAGAGAGAGATCCTCTAACTATATATGTTGATATATATACATATATATATATATATATATATATATATATATATATATATATATATATATATATAGAGAGAGAGAGAGAGAGAGAGAGAGAGAGAGAGAGAGAGATCCTCTAAGAGAGAGAGATCCTCTAACTGCTGTGGATATTAAGAGAGAGAGAGAGAGACTGCTGTTGACTGCTGAGAGAGAGAGAGAGAGAGATCCTTTGACTGCTGTTGAGAGAGAGAGAGAGAGAGAGAGAGAGACTTAACTGCTGTGGATATTAAGAGAACTAAGCTGATCTTGCCGTATTTTCAGTCCAGCAGGATCTAATTGCCACTTAGTATGATAATCCCACGGACAAGTTGCCATTCCGCTCAACGCGAAGAAAACAAATTGGAACAAACGCGCTCAGACGAAACCTCAGCAAAACAATTTTGCCGTTTATTCTTATAATAATTTCTTTCTATTCATCAAGGCACGTGCAATGGGTGGTGATTTTTAGTTTTCCGTAAAAAAAAACCATCGTGCCGGCTTTGTTTATCCGTCGGCAATTTATTCTGTCCGCGCTTTTATCTGTCCGCACTTTTTCTGTCCGCCCTCAGATCTTAAAAACTACGGAGGCTAGAGGGCTGCAAATTGGTGTGTTGATCATCCACCTTCCAATCATCAAACATACCAAATTGCAGCCCTCTGACCTCAGTAGTTTTTGTTTTATTTAAGGTTAAAGTTAGCCATGATCATGCTATAGGATAGGTCACTACCAGGCCGTGGTTAAAGTTTCATGGGCAGCGGCTCATACAGCATTATACCGAGACCACTGAAAGATAGATCTATTTTCGGTGGCTTTAATTATACGCTGTACAGAAAACTCTATTGCGCCGAAGAAACTTCGGCGCATTTCTTACTTGTGTGTTTGTGGCAATGGCAAAATCATAAAGTTATATTAGATGAGCGCCCAAAGACTCTGCCATTTTTGACACTCAAGTCGATTTGCAAAACAATCTCTGACTTTAATTTTTTTTTTTTTATCACAAAAGGTTATTCTTTTCGCTAAACAAATTCCCTGATAATCCATATAGCTTAAGAACTCTGAATTCATACAACGTGTCAGTACATTTTTACAGGGATTACATTCATCAAAATATATATAAAAATGAAGCAGATTTAGAAAGGAGAGAGAGAGAGAGAGAGAGAGAGAGAGAGAGAGAGAGAGGGATGGGTGGATAGGATTTACGCCATTCGTAAAATAAAAATTCAGACTTCATTCATGTCTGAATTGAGACTTTTTATATCAAACTTCAGCTAACGACTGAGGTTCTTTGCGCTTATATTTTAGTTCAACATAACTGGAAGGCGAAACGTGCCTCGTCGCACACTTCACTCTACGTGATATTTTCTTTGTCTAGATCCAAGAGCATAAATTGAATTTTCCATTTCATATGCAAACGCGCCCCTTAATATAAGGATCCCCTCTCCTGTCACATCACCACAGGTAAATACCCCTATCTCCTGTTTCTTTCTCTGAATGCCCACGAGGTTCATTTGCTTTCTTTCGCTTTCACTTTTGACGAACAATGGCAGGTCCCCCTCTTGATGCCATATCAGTGCTTTTACTTTCATTTGCTTTCCTTTACTTCCCCCTTTTACATGTGCTTTTGGCGGAGGTTACGCTTCCCCTCTCTGATGCTTTATACACGACATTAGGCAGAAACGACGGATTTTTCCAGTTTTTGAAAAAATAATGGGTGCCTGTTTAAAGCTCAGAGTTGTATTTAAACACTAAATTGTTCTTTACTTCTTGCCCACGACCATTTTTTCAATGTTATATAAAGGGCGGGGGAAATTTTATTCGTGCATAAAGAACTAAGCGGTTGGTCTATACAAAGGAAAGAGTCATTTATTTTAAAGGTTAGGCAGGAGTACCCTATTTATATACAGAATCCCAGGCTTGATGGACATAGTTATTCACAGGATATGTCTGCAAACGAACTTTTTTTTTATTTTTAAAGAAACAATCAGTTTAATGACTCATTTGTTCCCTCGTTTCCCCTCCTCACAAATTGTTTTTTTTTTTTTTTTTTTTTGTGTGTACCTTGGAATCTCGCAAACCTTCTGTGATATTTCCTGAGGTGTGTCTCCTAAAAGCGCGGTATACCAGTGCATAATTTCGTATTGACTCTTATCCCTCATTTATTTTCAATTGTAATATAATGAAATATATATATTTAAACAAGGTAATACGATCAACATGGACTGCCGAAAATGGAACTTATGACCTACTGCACGCAAGCGAGCATGTATCTCCAAAAATTTTTCTACCTTTAATAAAACGACTTTGTATTATGTACTGGCTGTAAAAACCAACCAACAGAAATGATCTTTGATCCATAGGTTAGTTTAGGTTAGGTTAGTTAGGTTAATGT
The DNA here is from genome assembly GCF_040412425.1 of Macrobrachium rosenbergii. Classification (NCBI taxonomy): domain Eukaryota; kingdom Metazoa; phylum Arthropoda; class Malacostraca; order Decapoda; family Palaemonidae; genus Macrobrachium; species Macrobrachium rosenbergii. Next base: position 37,054,814 of record NC_089783.1, on the reverse strand, counting down.
AGAGGGAAATGAGTATTCTAAGTTGCAGCGCTAATATTTTTACTTGAGAAAAATTTGTAGTATCTAAGTCCTCTGTAACGAATAGAAAGACAAACGTTGAGAGAGAGAGAGAGAGAGAGAGAGAGAGAGAGAGAGAGAGAGAGAGAGAGAGAGAGAGGGGGGCAAACGGTCCACACTCAAATCAATCTTATTAGCGCATTATCGTCGAAGAAAGGACAAATTAGGGTTTCAAAAATGTTCTGGGTAAACTTTCAGCTGAGAACTGGAAGTTTAGCTTTGCTCGTGAACTCGCAAAACAGCCCCGAAGGGAAAGGAACAACTGCACAAACTTATCCCGTTGCGGATACTTTGCAGGATTCCGGGATTCGTGCTCTTTTGGGGGACCACAGCGGAACGAAGATTCGACTTTTTATTTAAGCTGGATGTAATGACATAAAATGTACGTATTAGCAGCTTCTTATAGTGCGTAAACAATTTTCAAACTTGTACTCTGTACTATAAATTCTACTGTAAGTGGAACGAAGTTTGGGCTTTATATTTAAACTGGATGTAATAATATATAAAATACGCATTACCAATACTTTTTGTATACAAGCAATATTCAACTTGCATTCTGTAAGTTCGTAGCTAAGTTCTTTACTTAAATCAGACTGAAATAAAAATAATATGGATTTTCAGCTTCCAAGATTCGCGCTCTTTTGGGGGACCACAATGGAAAGAATATTCGGCTTTATATTCAGACTGGATGTAGTAATATATAAAATACGTATTAGCTATTTTCATTGTTTATAAAACAATATTTAAACTTGCATTCTATAGTTCGTTGGTAAGTTCTTACCTGGAGCCGTTTGAGAGAGAGAGAGAGAGAGAGAGAGAGAGAGAGAGAGAGAGAGAGAGAGAGAGAGATTCATCTGTGAAGCGTTGATTAGTATCATGAAATTGCTGTCCTCAAGTAGTTCTTATTTCTGGTTTAGAGGGAAGTGAATAAAAGGAGAACCAGAATATTGAGAATGAAACGGGACCTTCCGCCAAACTAGTTTTCGCCGTAAAGAATAGAGATAAAATTTTTTTTCGAGTTCAGCGAAAACCCTTAAACGGGCGTTATGCACCATTTTTACGACTAATCTCCAGATTTGAAAGTTCAGTTTTTCATGATCTTTTTCCTCAACCTTCTGGCTTCTTTTCTCTGTGATATGATTTCGCCAGAAAACATGAGATTCTCCATCAAAATTTATCTTCGTGTTCCCATCACCATGCGCTGTTGAAACATATAAAAAATAAATATTGGAAACCATCAAATTCCAGTTACAAGAAATAAGGATGGGCAGTTCATCTCGATTCAACAGACGATTCTTCTCCCTACTTAATCTGATATAGAAAACAATGCACTGTTGCAACAAGCATTAATAAAACTAAAATTAGTCTGATGAACGAAGGCAGTGAATCCAAGCATTCCCCACCTACAAGCACCGATTTTTTTTCTGAATATTAGAAAAGGATTTTTCATATTTCGTTCTGCGTTAGTTGCATTATATTGTAATATAATGCTTTGACAAAATCTACTGAATAAATAGCGTATGCTTCATGTTTACTGAGTAAAATTGTACAAGAAACAATATGAGAAACGATAACGATGCTGATGTTTTTGCAATTTTTCATATATATATATATATATATATATATATATATATATATATATATATACACATATATATATATATATATATGTATATGTATATATATTAATTAAATACTTTTTTAGCAAATCTGGGAAAACCACAATAACTTTCATGTTGAGTATTTGCAATCTTATACATCAATTAGACTCTGCTACTCCCTCTGTTTCATCTCCATCTGATTCACTTTGGTGGTCTCTCTTGCCTTCACTAATCACTGTGCAAAGCGCAAGCACTGCGTATTGGATATTTCAGAATCGATAAACTCCACCAACTTCAAAGAGGATATTCACTCCTTCGTCTATATCCCTTTTCCGGCTACGTAACCACCAGGGTCAATTTGCATAGTGTGGAAGCTGCCTTTGAGCCCCGCAACAAATCACGTTATCTTATATTAATCTATCTTTATATTCCTACCTCTGAAACCCTTTGAAGAACTAAATGTAGTTTCCGAACAGCCTTTCAACAATTTTCGAAATGTTGGCAGGACCGTGGGTGATGTTGTATAACAAGTTCTCGTCGTTGATAGGATAGCTACAGACAGCCTCCTATTACGTCTTGTCTATGTCCTGAACGTAATAATGATAGCTGGTAGTAGTTTAGTTACTAAAACTTTCTAAGACTGAAATCAGTTCTAACCACAGAGAGTTTTCCAGAATCGTGAGAAAGTGGGGACTTTCATGTGAATGTGTCAAAGGTTTAGAAAGCGTTATGTACACTGACATAAAATAGTTGTAACATGCAATCATCTTTAAAAAAAGTTATCTATAAGCTTCGTTTTATTTACTTTTTTTTTTACAAGGAGACTGCATTTATTAGATTCTTTTTAATCTACGTTCGTCAATGCTAATGTTTGGGCGAATTTATGTTTACGCAATGTCTGTCTGTGAACTGGAAAAAAAGACGGCGTCTCTCTCGATCGTGTATGAGTGCGTAATAAAATCCAGCATTTTCCAACAAAGATCATAAAATCCAATCTCTCATTCCCGCACTCGATTAACACCTAATTTTTCAAATTCTACTAGAAAAATTCATGAAACATTCAAATCCGAGAAGAATAGATTTTCTCTTCTTTCCCCTCAATTTTTGCACACTCTCGCATTCCATCTCACTTTCTGGTATAGAATTCAACCGCGGCGAATAACTCGTGCAAAAGGAACTTTTGAGCGCAGCCGTTTCTTTGAAACCTACAATGTCTCCGTTGCCGGAAGTGGAGCAATAAAATGAGTTTCTTTAGGAAAGTTGCTCTTTAAAAGGCTGTCAATATAGAAGACTTTGCTTTGATGGAGCGAATTCCAAGGAAATGTATCAGTAAAAAAAGTATATAATAAGGCAGCTGGGTCCCTCTCAATGTCTTCAATGAATTCCAAGAAGCATACAAAGAAAACTGGGCTGTTCTGTTTTTGCATTGATGTGTTGGCACGTATCTTCAATGGACTTATATACATTTGTATTTATCATTTCCTAAAATCCTACCATGTATCCTGTGTTACCTCAACAGGACACTTCGGAGCAGAGGTTAAGGTCAAGTCTGACTTGTGTTTGTTACTACGAAATATTGCGGTGTTGAAGAGGAACAGAAAAAAGGTGAACATGATTCTGCTAACAAAATAATTCGTTTTCTGCCGCACGCTGATTATCAATCTATCCATCTATCTATCTATCTTTCTATATATAAACATACACACACACACACACACACACACACACACACACACACACACATATATATATATATATATATATATATATATATATATATATATATATATATATATATATATATATATATATATATATATATATATATATATATATATATATATATATATATATATATATATATATATATATTCATATATACATAAATAAATAAAAATATATATATACATATCATATAGACATAAATATATTATATATACAAATATATATATACATATATATATGTATGTGTATGTATATATATATATATATATATATATATATATATATATATATATATATATACATATATATATACACACACACACGAGCTTGATAATATGCGCTAAGCTGCGCTGGAACCTGGCGCTGCCCGTCATGTCTCCCCTACTCCCGAGCCCCTACCTACCCTGCCCCCACCCGAAGCGGACAAACAGGTTTGCAGGAGGAGGGTAGATGTCATGTCTTCCCTACCTCCCCGATTCACTACCTACCCCGCCCCCCTCCGGGGTGGACAAACAAACAAGATTCATATATATAGGATTATATTTATATATATATATATATATATATATATATATATATATATATATATATATATATATATATATTCGTTTGTACATTCTTAACACTACTGACAATGAGAAGTACATACATACCATAATAATCTTTACCTGTTACATACTAAAGTTGCATTCCAAACTGAGTCAGTAAAGTTAACAATTTCGACATCCTTTATACATTGTTTTTAGAACATATTTCCAACTGAAAGCCTCTGATATTATTCCTGTGCTTCAGTTATCTATTTAAAGATTTAAGTTGTTAGAAGGTGTTTACTCCAAGGATTCTAAATTATAAAAATCCTGCGACATTTTTTCTCTCCCTAACTGACGTCCTGCGCTCTTTGCTCGTGGCTGCTCTAACGTATGCTTCACACTCTTTGTTGTCATTGACAAGGTCCTAACGCCGATACAGCTATTAAGTTAATGACGAATATTTATACATAAATATGTCATGAATGCATTTTGTTAATGGCTACTATTTACACCTAAATATAGCAATGAAACAGAATGAGTATAATTTACTTTTCTCCAAATTCTCCGTAATTATAGAACAAAAACGTCAAAAGGATGATAATGTATGAAAAAGGGCTCAGTGTCATATGCACTATTATATAACTATATGCTGATATTTATCTTTCATGTTTGTAATACCACTGTAAAGTTGTGCGGTAGTATATTCCCACAAATTCACTGCAACGAGTAATGTACAGTACATTATATTCATTGAACTAAAACTGGATTATTATTCCTTTTTATTCTTTTTAAGAAAGAAATAGTTCCAACGTTCATGTGGCTGTTCGTATATTCTGGAAATTTAAGCTGTATAATAAACGTCACTGCGAATTCAGATGAGCAACAATATTCAGAGCGTTTTTTCTCCTAGATTCTGTATGAACTATTTAAAATGAAATGTGGCACTTGCATGCAAAAAGGGGAGAGAGAGAGAGAGAGAGAGAGAGAGAGAGAGAGAGAGAGAGAGAGAGAGAGAGAGAGAGAGAGAGAGAGAGAGAGATGATGATGATAATGAGTAATTATTACTGCAAGGTTGTAATAAAAAGGGGAAAAAAAGACAAATTTTTCCGTCACAAATGTAGAACTGGGGAACCGAGATTTATTGTTATCAAAATAATATTCACTTCCATGTGAAAACTTCATATAAAAGTTTTTGGGCTACTGTATTTATTTATATTGTATGAAACGCATCACTGGTATGTATTCATATGAATTAATCACCGTTTGGAAACTGATGATGAAGTAAACTGGCCCAAATGTAGCATTGATGAAAATGCAATGTAAATACTGACAAATTGCTAATCGTAGTATTGTTAATAATCTTTTCATCAATGTGAATTTTACTGATGGCGTGCATGGTTTGAATGGAGCCATATTTAATGAAAATGAATATCAATTATTCATCTATTCTGCTTTTGCTATTCAGATAACACTGAGTAAATTTGTCTAGTGTAAACTTCCTAAATACATCTCTTGACGAGAAGGTTTATAATTCAGTCAGTATTGAAATGCAACTGTAACGTAGTAATAGCGTATAAAATCAGTTAAACATATGATGTAAACGCATATATAATGGAATGTAGTATATATAGTGAAAACTGTACGTAAATTATGCAAATGGAATAAAAAAAAAATAACTCATCCACAAATTTATGTTGTACATGAGTGATGGAGTAGTACCATACATTTTTAAATGTGCGTTAGAAAGCGTTTAAAATAAACATTTTTGGTTCTTGTG
>NC_089783.1:37036624-37046624 GCF_040412425.1 Macrobrachium rosenbergii | reverse complement strand
AAAGTGAGTTTGATCGTTCATTAACGTGATAGAACTGCAGTTGTCTAGACGTAGCTTTGGAGAGGATCCAGGCTTTGAATCAGCAGATAAGGTAGAGTTTGAAATCTCTGTTTTTATGGGAGAAAATTGAACTTGTGATTTTTTACCATGATTTTCTAATCATTATGAACTTTTGAACTGGTGTGGGATATTTAATATGAATATTCATACCTCTTTTATATTATTATTTTGTCATGTTACGTTTGCCATATCTTGGCTATGCATTTTACACTTTCCATTATTGTGTTTTGCATTTCATGTATTTTTAGGAGTTTTCTATCATGTTTGATTCTTCCGACAGATGTCTGTGGACAGATGTCGGTGGACAGTGTGGACTGTTTCGAATAACATGTGGTAGACTGGTTTTGACATGACTAATTATTGATTTGGGAGTATGTGTGAGTTTGGATATTTTCAGGCTATTAGCCATAGTGAGACTTCTTTAATCAGAAGTGTTTTGCAGTTCAGAGTTTAGTTATCTAACTCGATATTTCATTTATTATGCATTTTAATCTTTGCTTTGTTTTATTCATTTCTTGTTGGGTTATTTGAATAATAAACCTATTTTTGTAGAAACTATTGCGTTTCTTTAAATGGCCCATTTAATCGATTTGGTGAGAATGAGTGCGATTGGGTGGGTGAACTTCGAAAACGATGATGAGAGAGAGAGAGAGGCGATACACAGAGAGAGAGAGAGAGGTGATACACGGTGAGAGAGAGAGAGAAAGAGAGAGAGAGAGAGAAAGAGGAGAAAAATAGATGTAAGTGTTGCCGTGAGCGAACGTTCATACGCCTCCGTTCCATGAATAAAGATCGTTGGAGCTGCGTTACGTACACCTTCAAAAAGGTGTTAATTCTGTCCTCGTTACAGAATTTAATGGTGGCAGCGGTGTCTGAATGAAATGGTTGGCAGCGGGTGTCTTTTGATTTTAAATGGTGACAGCATGATTTTAATGTCTTTAGTGATGGAGAAAGAGGGAGATTGCTAATAGACTAATTGGTAACGTTGATGCCCAAGGCATAGGCGACTTCACCTAAGAGCTAAGGCGACGGGTCAGTGTTGAATGACTGAGTAGGTCGTGATTACGTGTGAAATATGGGGAACCTTTCCTCTTTTTCCGTTTCTATTCGAGTACTGGGAGTGGGAGTTGTGAAGTAGATCTGGATGATCTCTAGAGCAATTTTGGGGTTAACAAAATACCCAAATAAGTGTGAAAATATGGCTGCTACAAGTTTTAAAGGACACATATATGCATTTCATAGCTTCAATGCTTTAAGATGTGATGAAAGAATTTATGGAGTCAGATGGAAGTAGGTCGAGAGACTCGAGGTAAAATCTTTGTGTTCAACAAATAGTTTGATTCCTCAGCAATATTGCCGGTCAGGTGATCTTCCGAAGTGTTATGTATATTCGTGAGTACGTGCGTTAATTTGATCTAGATTACGCCAAAATCTGCCCTAAAAGTGAGTTTGATCGTTCATTAACGTGATAGAACTGCAGTTGTCTAGACGTAGCTTTGGAGAGGATCCAGGCTTTGAATCAGCAGATAAGGTAGAGTTTGAAATCTCTGTTTTTATGGGAGAAAATTGAACTTGTGATTTTTACCATGATTTTCTAATCATTATGAACTTTTGAACTGGTGTGGGATATTTAATATGAATATTCATACCTCTTTTATATTATTATTTTTGTCATGTTACGTTTGCCATATCTTGGCTATGCATTTTACACTTTCCATTATTGTGTTTTGCATTTCATGTATTTTTGGGAGTTTTCTATCATGTTTGATTCTTCCGACAGATGTCTGTGGACAGATGTCGGTGGACAGTAATGGACTGTTTCGAATAACATGTGGTAGACTGGTTTTTGACATGACTAATTATTGATTTGGGGAGTATGTGTGAGTTTGGATATTTTCAGGCTATTAGCCATAGTGAGACTTCTTTAATCAGAAGTGTTTTGCAGTTCAGAGTTTAGTTATCTAACTCGATATTTCATTTATTATGCATTTTAATCTTTGCTTTGTTTTATTCATTTCTTGTTGGGTTATTTGAATAATAAACCTATTTTTGTAGAAACTATTGCGTTTCTTTAAATGGCCCATTTAATCGATTTGGTGAGAATGAGTGCGATTCGGGTGGGTGAACTTCGGAAAACGATGAGAGAGAGAGAGAGAGAGAGGTGATACACGGTGAGAGAGAGAGAGAAAGAGAGAGAGAGAGAGAAAGAGGAGAAAAATAGATGTAAGTGTTGCCGTGAGCGAACGTTCATACGCCTCCGTTCCATGAATAAAGATCGTTGGAGCACGTTACGTACACTTTCAAAAGAGGTGTTAATTCTGTCCTCGTTACATATATATATATATATATATATATATATATATATATATATATATATATATATATATATATATATATATATATATATACACTTCTGGTATGGTGAAAAATAGACTTGACTGGAGATAATGTTCAATGAACTGAACAGCCATTCCAGTTGGTACAATGAGTCAATCATCAATCAAAAGGAAAAGAAAAATGAAAGGAAAAAAACATATTGATAGATTAAGAGAGAGAGAGAGAGAGAGAGAGAGAGAGAGAGAGAGAGAGAGAGAGAGAACAAATATTAGGAAGGCAGAGGAGGTAGTCTCTGGCTGAAGGAAGCTTCAGTATGGATGAAAAGAAGGTCATAGCAGCGGCACAGTAGTTCCCTTTGAGGCGGTGGGATGGCAAGATCCAATCTCTGGATTGACCGTCTCAGAGACTCCTAAGATTCGCAGACGCACATCTAGTGGCTACGTATATGTATAAATATATATATGTATGTATGTATATATATATATATATATATATATATATATATATACATATATAATGTATATATATACATATATGTATGAATGTATGTATGCATGTATATGTACAAATATATATAATATATATATATATATATATATATATATATATATATATATATATATATATATATAAATAATATATTATATATATATATATAATATATATATATATATATATATATATATATATATATATATATATATATATATATATATATATATATGTTCACAAACATTAGGCTACAAATGTCGTTTAATTTTAAACTCACCCTCGGAATAAACACCGAAGGGGAATTTATAAGTGATAGGCGATTCATCACCACGTGGTTGGGGCACGAAATTAACTTCACTGTAATGTAAAGCCAAAGAAACACATAACAAGTAACAAATGCCCCGAAGTTTCTTCGGCGCAATAGAGTTTTCTGCACAGCGAATAATCAACGCCACCGAGAATAGATCTTTCGGTGGTTTCGGTAAAATGCTGTATGAGCCGCAGCCCATAAAACTTTAACCACTGCCCGGTGGTGGCCTGTCCTATATCGTTGCCAGATGCACGATTATGGCTAACTTTAACCTTAAATAAAATTAAAATACTGAGGCTAAATGGCTGCAATTTGGTATGTTTGATGATTGGAGGGTGGATGATCAACATGCCAATTTGCAGCCCTTTAGCCTAAGTAGTCTTTAAGATTTGAGGGCGGACAGAAAAAATGTGGACAGAAAAAGTGCGGACGGATAGTCACAGCCAGCACAACAGTTTTCTTTTACAGAAAACTAAAAACCGGAAAACTTAAGGAATTCTCATAATTTAGTGTTAGTTGATTCACTAGTACTGAGCAATAAAAAGTGAAATTTTAAGCCTTGAACCATACTAATTCACATTTATCTCCCTTACTCCTGCAAAGTTGTAGGGGTGTACAACCTTCCCGTGTAATGTACTGATTGCACATTTTTGCCTAGGTCCCAGAATTCATATCCCTGAATTGAATATAGTGTACATTGATAGATTTAGGTGCAGGGAAACAAAATATTTCTCTTATTCCTTATTTGATGAATGTAATGAGAAATACTGTATAATGGAATTTACATAAATACTCGTATTCAGCTAATATTTTTCTTCATTCGAATAGCGATATAACAAGGGTAACCGCAGGGGGTGGTGCACCGTCGGCAATACTCAAGGTTCCAGCGCCTGGCCTTAGGCCTAAATTCTGTATTCTATTCGATATAATAGGAGTGAAAATAATCTCTCTCTCTCTCTCTCTCTCTCTCTCTCTCTCTCTCTCTCTCTCTCTCTCTCTCTCTCTCTGTTATACGTCTTTTGAGCTATATCAATAAAGTCCTGCCACCAATTTCAGGATGATTCAGAAAGCAGTATATTCTGTCGCCTGGAATAAATACTGTTTCTTCCCCAACGAGAAGGCAATAAAGAATGACCTCTTAACTTCTCGATGTCTTCCTCTGGAAGTTCAGAAGTCTACGAGGCTATCACAAGTATATATTATATATATATATATATATATATATATATATATATATATATATATATATATACTGTATATATATATATATATATATATATATATATATATATATATATATATACTGTATATATATATATATATATATATATATATATATATATATATATATATATATATATATATATATATATATATATATATATATATATGTATATATATATATATATTTATATATATATACATATATATATATATATATATATATATATATATATATATATATATATATATATATATTTATATATATATATATCTATATATATATATTTATATATATTTATATATATATATATATATATATATATATAATATATATATATATATATATAATAACCTGCTGATCACCTTTACCAGATAGATATATACTGTACTTGTAATAGGCGGAAAATTAAGAGGTCAGTGGTGCTATTACAAAAACATGCGTTTGTGATTGTGACTACATGTTGGTGTGCGTGTGTGCGTGTTTGTGCTTTGTGTGTATGTGTGTGTGCGTGATTTATTTTGGGATTTGAAAGGTCTGTTCACAGTTAGCACAATTGGGTTGGGAAGGTGCTTAGTAGCTTTATTCTCAGGCAAAAAAATAACTCCCTTTCTAGCATTAATCCGTAAGGCAAAATGTCCCTTGCTGAAAAGCATTATCCCTATATGCAATAAATTATAAAATATCACATTAACGCAATAACTCGTCAAAAATAATCGCTGCTGTAGTACTCAGCTACTAACCGATAATTCGATTTCCACATCGATGAAAAACTGCTTTGAATTCTCTCCATTTACCTGAACTGGGAGTTTCAGAGCAGAATATCACAATCACTCTACTGTTAACAAAGCCTTCATTATAAGGACCATTAACGAAGTCAGTGCTGCTGGAGAGAGAGAGAGAGAGAGAGAGAGAGAGAGAGAGATTGCAAAATAATGGCCCGTTCATGTTTATGATTTTTCTACTAGATTTCAGGTAGATTATACTTTTCAAGAGAGAGAGAGAGAGAGAGAGAGAGAGAGAGAGAGAGAGAGAGAGAGAGAGAGAGAGAGAGAGAGAGAAATTAAATGATAAGCGCTTTCAGTTGTCAAGGTAATATTAAATAACCTAATGCGGGAAAAGATAAAAACAAAGAAAGTATACATCATTTTGTTACTTGGCACAGTACAACGACTTACGCATATACATGTAGTTTGACATTCAAGTGAATGACAATGAATTTTATTTACTAAATTAAACTTCGAATAATGTAACTGGAACATTAAAGCACTCTAATTCGAGAAAAAAAAAGTTATTAGCTCATAATTATCTCCCTGTGATTCGATTACATTCCGTTTTTGTGTGCTAAACTTTCAGTCGGATGTCATATCTCGGGATAAACATTCTAATACAAAAATATCTTTTACAGAGCTAAAATTATTCATATTCTGATTATTCATTTTAAATCAACCATGCCAGTTGGTATAATTGATATATCAAAATGTATTTTCACTGCTATTCTTAGATCAAAAACAAGCCCTGTAACAAACGTATCAATAATTTCTTCCCCTTACTAATGAACCCGTTAAGCCAGTCATCAAAGGCAACAATAATAGAAACGAGAGTTTTCTCTATCAATATTCTGTGTATATTTCCATCCCCAAATACTCGTGAAAAGCACTGAAGAATCATTCTGAAACTTTAGTAACTTGTGTATTAGTGCTTCACGAGCTCAGTAGCTGGCGCATCTCAGTTTCGAAAATTTTGCAGATACTGCAGTTTTCCATTTTAGGGCAGTATAATATTCTTGACTAAACTGAAATTCTAGCGTATCTGAATGGTAGGTTTATGTTTTATTTGATGCGCAAACAAGCAAGGTACGAATCCTGTAAAAATCAAAGTATTGGCAAATACTCAGTATCATTATGCATCCAGTTATCCACATACATGGAATCGTAGGTTAAAGCGTCCTAATCAATGATTAGAGCTTGTGCGTGCGTCACAACTCATGGTTCATTATTTGCTATTAATCCGTAGACCTTTCCCACATACACCACAAAGTAAAATTTGTTTAAATTCGCTAAAACTACTTTCTGAATATCTGTGCCTCTGGTAACCAATTGGTTCTTTGCCACGTAAAATAAGTCTAATCCTTCGGGCCAGCCCTAGGAGAGCTGTTAATCAGCTCAGTGGTCTGATTAAACTAAGATATGCTTAACTTTGGCCAGTACAAAAGCAAATCTGGACACATTTCCGCTGCCTTAAAAATGTAACCTGGAAGAAGACCATCCAAAGAGCCTAAGTACCACCGCTGTCAGGTTTCCATGCAACCGATTTCATTACCCTTGTGATCCCAATGTCCTCCACTGTTAAATGCCATCTTTTTTATTTCTCAAATTGGAATGCTCTTGTAGATATTGCTGTAAACAGTTTACATATTCCAATCTTATCCATTACAGCAAAAGTGAGATATTGCCAGTTAACAATTTTGTTAAGTGTGAGGAACTTTTTGCACAAACCAAGGCCAAGAGAGACCAGGTCTGCCCAAGTGGGTGGAGTCGCCTCCCACCTGGGGTAACTACAGTATGTAGGCGATGGCGTTCTTAGAGGTAAATGCTCACTACGGCAATTCACCTGCTGACGCAATAACGAGGTAGACAAAGCTCCGCCTACTTGGGGGATTTTGGGGGGAAGTGAGCAGACCTTCTCTTTCTCCTGGCCTTGGTACAAACCATGAGACAAGGATCGATTCAGAATGCTCGCAAATTTCCTCAACGAAATGAAAATTTCTATTTTAAAGCTTAGCCACCAGCATCAGGTCAACGCAGAGAGAGAACTCTGGTTAAGAATGCAAGTCAGAAAACGATGTCTTATGTACACAGGGAACACGAACCCCGGGCCAAATGCGGAGTCCTTACATGCAGGGCAAGTTTGCATTATAAATTTCCCCTTGTGTTCATCTCTGCTGTTTCCATTCCTTAGCTGTTGACAGCTACATTTGCCTTCTGAATATAAATGGATACTTTAGAGACCAGGACTTCATATTTCTCTTGAACTACCTTCTTCTCCGAGTATTTTGTGTTGTGCTGGATTTGTGTAATAAAGACATGGCATTAAAGTTGCAGGCTAACTTGCCGTTTGCAATGTACAGTTTTCTTAGTAATACTAGTTTGAACTGAAACGACGAAATGAGGCGGTTATGTTAGTAAGTGACCATATTGTTACTGTGCCGTTTGAAAAGATCCGAAACACTTAGCGTTATTAAACACGAAAATGAAAGGCTTTATGAGCCCAAAGAGTTTTATGTAACAGTGCCAACAATCTTTTTAAAAAATGCATTACATAAGTTCTGACTGAACTGCTACTTAAAAGTAATCGATATGAAAAATTACAATAATATGCGAATTGATTGCTTATGTAAAGTTGCATATCTATTACCTGAAAAACTAATGCTACCGTAACCTGTTATCTTAAAGTAGTCAGTACTAAAAATTACAATAATATACTATGTATTGATTGCTCGGGAAAAGATGTGAAGTCTAGCAATAAATTCATGTATTTTCCATATACTGTATATATATTCATTACCTGAAAATCTAATTTTACCGTAACTTGCGTATTAATAGAACTCATAATCGACAAATGCGTCTGTGCATACTTGAGATAATAAATAAGTTTACATGTATATGAATACAGAAATGTCAGCCACAAAAATAGGACATGACACAGTTACGTAGAACAATGAAAAATTCAGGTACGATCGCTTTATAATACGAACATGAAATCACATATAAAAAAAATCTGCGAATATTGATGCCAATAACGAAATTCCCGGATGCAAAACGTTATGGGGTAACTGAATTGTGTTTCTTTTTTAGTTTTCTGAACAAGAAAACTATTGCGCCGGCTTTGTCTGTCCGTCAGCGCTTTATTCTGTCCGTACTTTTTTGTCCGCACTTTTTCCATCCGCCCTCAGATCTTAAAAACCACTGAGGCTAGAGGGATGCAACTTAGTATATTGATCATGCACCCTCCAATCATCAAACATACCAAATTGCAGCCCTCTATCCTCAGTAGTTTTTATTTTATTTGAGGTTAAAGTTAGCCATAATCGTGCTTCTTGCAACGGTATAGGATAGGCCACCACCGGCAGTGGTTAAAGTTTCATGGGCCGCGGCTCATACAGCATTATACCAAGACCACCAAAAGAAAGACCTATTTTCGTTGGCCTTGATTATACGCTGTAGCGGCTGTACAGAAAACTCGACTGCGCCGAAGAAACTTAGGCGCATTTTTTACTTGTTTGTTTCTTTTTTTGTGTGTGTAAATTGTATTGTATGAAACATTTATCCCTCTATTCCTCTAAAGCACAATGAACCTTAAAGGGAAGTAAATGTATTTTAGTCTATTTCGCAACTGCTAATTGTAGCAGAAATAAAAGTGAACAGCTTTCCCGCCGAACTATTTATCAAAGGTGACGGAAAGTATTATATCCTTTGGCTCATTTCAAGCGAAAAGCATAACTCATTTAGCAGAGATACGTGTCCTGAAATGGGTCACCTGGCTATATAAACGTTAACTGAATTGCGGGAAAATCATCCCACCCTTTTATGAAAGCGATGTAAATGAGGCAGAATAAGTATAACGTTGTTGGATATAATACTGTAAATATTCTAAATTCCGTTATACTTTGATTACATTTTGTGCAGAATTTAAGGGAGAGTTGTCATTTTTGCTAAAAGTATTATAGTAACATAACATATAGTAAAAAAAAAAATATGCATTCTTGCATCCATTATCATTTTCAAGAATATCCAGGTGGTAATAATATTCACGTATCTATTATGTCTTACATTTGTTTCTATATCATTTTCCAATAATGGTAATTGTTGATTATGATCACTGTCGATTAATATCATTTGAATCAACAGGATATGTCTTATCATCTTTAGTTGGTAAGCCTCCAAAATTTAGTGTGTGCTATTTGCCTTGCAGTGTGACAATTTCATGTACTGAGGAGGTCACACTTCTGTCAAGGGTGAAAATGTGAAAGTATTCTTCTAGGATTATTGGCTCTCAGTTTCGTAAAATTACAAGACGGCATTACTGGAAATGTATTTGACTGGTGTCTGTTACATGTACAGTATTAATATAGAGAAACAAATCCACATTGATGTTTCTGTACAAATAGATTTAATGGTAAAGCTAAACAGAGCTTCCTATTGAAAAGGGGAAACGTGCAGATTCTCAAAAGCTCTCTGTTTACTTTTATTTAAAAAATATATATTTTTAGAGCTATATAACTGTGGATTTGTTCCTTCATTTTAAGATTCAAGCTATAGTATTTATTTAAATATCAATACATTTCAAAAGGGTTTATTGTTGTTAATGAATGACATATCTCCTCAACATTTGTGTATACATTTATGGAAAAATGATCGGAGCAACGATATCTGATTTATGAAGTATTTCCAACTATTCCCAACGTATGTGTGGCTTTCGTTATTTCTGTTTTTGACAAATGCTATGGACTGTCACTCACCTTACAACAGACTCAGTCACAAACTCACAAACTTGAATGACATTCGTTGAGGCAAAAG
>NC_089783.1:37016624-37031624 GCF_040412425.1 Macrobrachium rosenbergii | reverse complement strand
CCTGACAACATTAGAGTTCTTGTGATGAAATATATCTTATTTTTCTTATAGCCACGTAAACACACACACACACACACACTTGATGATTTCTTTTTACTCACCCCCACCCCCTCTCTCTCTCTCTCTCTCTCTCTCTCTCTCTCTCTCTCTCTCTCTCTCTCTCTCTCTCTCTCTCTCTCTCTCTCTCTCTCTCTCTCTCCTTCTCACTGCTGACATACTTTAAGGAATTTCTGAATTACTTTCGATATGTCCTTCCTATACAAACTATTTTATAATGATCTACGAATAGTCTTTGTCTATTTGTTTGTTCGTCCAATTACTTGCAACACATGCGTTGTTTTTGTTTGTCAGGGTACAAAAGAGAATGTTTCTGTGCATTCATTTATCTCCCGTATTTTAACATGAGGGGAGACCAGTTATCCCTTTTCAAAAGAAAGTGTCTCGCAAAGCTGTCATTCATCTATTTCCTCGCCAGAGAAATTCAAGCAGATTAAAATCGACAGTAAAGGAAATATGCTAATGCTCTCCGGAGGTCAAAATAACAGATATCCTTGTGTCTTCTTGTGCCTCTCCTTCTACACGCACACACATTTATATATATACATGCACATGCACGCACATACACACATATGTACATATATGGATATATACATACATATTTATACACACATTATATATATATATATATATATACACACACACACACACACACACACACATATATATATATATATATATATATATATATATATATATATATATATATATATATATATATATATATATATATATATATATATATATATATATATATTTAATATATATATATATATATATATATATATATATATATATATATATATATATATATATGTTCTTTCTCAAGCAATTTTTAATGAATTTTACCGATTGTTACTTGAAGGCCACAATACTTGTAATTAAAAGTAAATAAATAAATAGAACTCCCTTGGTAAAAAAAGAGAAAAAAGTAACGGAAAACAGTGTCCCATTGAGGCGAAGTTCATCGAAAGGTGTTCTGTATCCAGAGTCATCCTTCAGGCCTGATCCCCGGATGAACGTTGACTGCCAAGGGAAGAGCCAATTATTTTTTCATAGATTTTAACAAGGTCATGTTGCCGTTGTGTTCTCTCTGAGTTTGAATACAATATCTCCTGTTTTTTTTATTATTCATTGATGAATAATTTTTTCTTAACTTGCCCTCTCTGAGTCTGAATAAAAAAAAACCTTTTTTATCGTTCATTGATGAGTAATTTTACCTAATCTTGCTCTCTCTGAGTCTGAATAAAAAAAAATCCTTTTTATATCATTCACTGATGAATACTTTTGCCTAATCTTGCTCTCGCTGAGTCTGAATAAAAAAATCTTTTTTTTATCATTCATTGATGAATAATTTCGCCTTATCTTGTTCCCTCTAACACTAAATAAAAAAAACTTTATCATTAATTGATGAATAATTTTGCCTAATCTTGCTCTCTCAGAGTCTAAATAAAAAAAAATTATCATTCATTGATGAATAATTTTTTCTTAACTTGCTCTCCCTGAGCCTGAACAAAAAAAGTTTTGTATCATTCAATGATAAATAATTTTGCCTTATCCTGCTCTCTCTGAGTCTGAATAAAAAAAATTTTTATCATTCATTGATGAATATTTTTTTTCTTAATTTGCTCACTCTGAGCCTGAATAAATAAATTTTTTATCATTCACTGATGAATAATTTTGCATTATCTTGCTCTTCTGAGTCTGAATAAAGAACCTTTTTTATCATTTATTGATGAATAATTTTGCCTTAACTCTCTCTCTCTCTGAGTCTGAATAAAAAACTATTTTTATCTTATTATTCATTCATGAACAATTTGCCCTATATTGTTCTCTCTGAGTTTGAATGCAATATCTCCTGTTTTTTATTATTCATTAATGAATAATTTGCCTTATTTTGTTCTCTCTATGTATGAATACATCTCCTGTTTTTTTATTATTCCCTAATGAATAATTTGCCCTATCTTGTTCTCTTTGAGTGTGAATAAAAATCTCGTTTTTTAATCATAAATTTATGAATAATTTTACGTAATCTGTAGAAAGAGATCACTGCTTTTACGTATAGCACATTTAAGCACACTTCTCGAAATTAGAACACTTATAGCTTAAATAAATGATACTGCTGCTAAATCGCCCCCCTCTCTCTCTCTCTCTCTCTCTCTCTCTCTCTCTCTCTCTCTCTCTCTCTCTCTCTCTCTCTCTAAAATGACATGAATTAAACTTTGAAATCATTGTATTTTCTTGTAACGTGGTGAGCTTTATCAGAAGAAAAGGCGGTTATTTTTCAAGACATATACTAAATAAGAAATAATAATTAGAACAGAAAAATTACCCCCTGGAGGAGAATTTATCAACGATTTTCTTCATCTCGAAACGAAAGTTTTATATTTCACTTGAAAGTCGAAGGTCTTTTATTTTTTAATATTAGGTCCTATGTCTGATTCATTTTCGGGGGCCTCCATAGTTCGGTCTTGTATAAGCAAATGCGATAATTTTCATCACCTACAAAATACTGTACGAATTTATAACGATAAAAATTATAAAGCGCACCATCACGGTTTAGTATTGATGAATTTCTGTTTTTTTCACTTGTGGAAACTCTATAGAAATTGCGATCTCTTTAATCGTCTAGAAAATACTGGAAGGATTTGTAAAGATGAATAGGATCTAGCTATTCACTGTCGTTGGGGGATATCCTGTTTGAACGCTGGCAAGACGATTTTCACTGAATAATCGAAACCCTGTCGCCTTAGTTACTAAGCTGCTGTAATTAGTGAGAAGTGCTGATCTGAAAGGGATGTTTTTTCCTGAAGAGTCAACCTGTGCCCTAGGCGGCATCACTCCCCAGATTTATACTGGAGAAGTCGGCCTCCCTTTTCCGCGCGATTTGGAGACAGATTCCTTTTTCTTTTCCTTCTTTCAGTTTTCTGCAAAGAAAACTGTTGTGCCGGCTTTGTCTGTCCGTCCGCACTTTTTCTGTCCGCCCTCAGACATACCAAATTGCAGCCCTCTAGCCTAAGTAGTTTTTATTTTAATTAAGGCTAAATTTAGCCACAATCGTGCTTCTGGCAACGATATAGGATAGGCCACCACCGGGCCGTGGTTCAAGTTTCATGGGCCGCGGATCATACATCATTATGCCGAGACCACCGAAAGATAGATCTATTTTCGGTGGACTTGATTATTCGCTGTAGCGGCTGTACAGAAAACGCGATTGCCTTCGGCGCATTTTTTACTTGTTTTAAATGCAGACCGTTTCTTCTAACTTCTGGTTCCCCTAAACTCTAAGATGCCTCCCAGGTCGAAGCATTAGCCTATCGCTCCCAGCTGAGTCATTAGACACTACACTTTTTCCTCCACTGGAAGATCCGTCTGTCGGTGGTCTCGGTATAATACTATACTCGTATGAGCCCAGGGGTGGCCTATCCTATATCGTTGCCAGAAGCACGATTATGGCTAACTTTAACTCTAAATAAAATTAAAAATTACTGAGAATAGAGGGCCGTAATTTGGTATGTTTGATGATTGGAGGGTGGATGATCAACATACCAATTTGCAGCCCGCCTAGCCTCAGTAGTTTTTAAGATCTGAGGGCGGACAGAAAAAAGCGCAGACGAAACAAGTGCGGACAGAAAAAAAAGTGCGGACAGAATAAAATGCGGACGGACAGACAAAGCCGGCACAATAGTTTTCTTTTACAGAAAACTAAAAACTACGAGAATACTCAAATTAAATAATGATTACAAATAACGATATAAGTAGCGTAGGTTTTGCTAATACGTCGATAAATCAATGACAGTTTGATCAATTTCTCAACCTTTTGAAATAGGGGAAAAATGTAGTGCCAAGAAATAGCAACTAATTAAGAATTTTTTTAGATGAACAAAGAAGTTACTGTTATTCTCACTGTAATTTTGTAAAGTTTTCAATTATGTTCAAGAACGACTAACCGTTAATTCCGAGTCTAATATCATATTTCCTTTATTATTGAAACAGTTAACCTTATTATTTGAACTCTACAATACTATAATAAAATAACAATGTAGTTTATTTTGGCAAGCATTTTCGTAGGTCAAAACAATTTTTTCCTTGCATAAGGAATTTTATCAGTCACTAGATAATCGTCTCACGCTTATGAACCGGACAGGTAACCATAATAATTATTGCTAAGATCACATTAATGAATACTTGAATGGAACTGAAAGCATTTTGTTAAAATAAGTCAGTGGTTAATGCGTAATTCCTTGTTATTCCGTCAAACTTGAACCCAGAATTGTTTTCGGTCTCAGTTCCCTGGCAATATTCGCCGTCAATAACACGGAGATGTGATAAACAGGATTCTTTAAATCCCGTTTCTGGGGGGAAAAAAGGCGGTTTATCACTTTCGTGTGTTCCAGACTTCGTAACTACGGCATGTATTTTATAAAAATTCTGTTATATATATATATATATATATATATATATATATATATATATATATATATATATATATATATATACATATATATATATATATATATATATACATATATATGTATGTATGTATGTATATATGTATGTATATATATGTTAATGTATATATGTATGTATATATATATATATATATATATATATATATATATATATATATATATATATATATATATATATATATATATATATATATATATATATATATATATATATATATATATAGGTGTGTTTATGTGTGGATCGTTTTTGCGATCCTTATCACTAATTACATGTACAATTATTATATATACAATAAAATTTCATGAAAACAACTGATGCAAGATATACAACATTAATATTTTCAAACTCAAACAAACAGATTTATCATCTTTACAATCTCCAAGTATTCCAGGAATTATGATATCAATAAATATCTTCAATAAAATGCTGCTCCAAAAGTTTTTGTCTTGAATTATGAATTTCATAAATTCCCATGTTTATTCCTGAAAATATGTTATTGCTGGTAATTAAAGACCAAATAAATATGGAAAATACCAAATAAGCAGTGATATTATCGGCAACAATGAGGATTTTTTATGACCAAATATGGGTTTTTTCCAGAGTGATAATCAATATGCCTACACTTTGTTTCAAAGACAACAGAAAAGGCTGAAACACTGATTTGACCAAGCTTCTTTTTTTGCCCAGATATATACACAATATATGTATATATACTGTACATATATATATATATATATATATATATATATATATATATATATATATATATATATATATATATATATATACAGTATGTATGTATATATATATATATAAAACCAGGCGGCGTGGAAATAGACAGCATGAAACATAATTCACTTTATTCCTTATACAGCGACGTTTCGAGACCAATGTCTCATCATCCAGGCTAAAATTAAAGATAAAAAACTGATAAGCAATACAGCATAACAAATTATTTTTTGTTGACACGCAAAATACATTGAATAAAGTAAGGCAAAGTAAGATACATCGTTGAAATAAAAATTACGCTACAAGAAGAGAAACATATTTAAAGTTAAGAGTAGTTAAAAGACACCTTGTCTCAACGGAGTTCAGTTGCTGTATGAAAAAATGCACCGAAAGTAAACAAGAAGGGCGTGGTTTGAGCTATGTACAAAGGAACAGATGAAGAGTGGCTGTTTAAGGTGCGAAATAGTTTCTTTATAGCTAGAGATTCTAATACTGGAAGGTGATGTTCATATGGGGTTGATAATAATATCTTGAAATCCTTGTAATTTATATTAATTTTGATAAATTTCACATTCTTCCTAATATTACTAGTGGATAGTTCTGGGTTGGATAGTTTACACTTGGATGGAAACTAATGCCCATTTGTGCATCACATCTCACCTTAAGCAGGCGGTGCGTGTTACCAACGTAAGTCTGCCTGTTGCATCGGCAGCAAGTATAAATATAGACAACACCGGACTGCATTAAGGAGGTAATCTCTTTATGACGCAACATACTACCAATAGTCCTAGGGTTCATTAGGACAAACTTGACATCAACGGCCGGGAAATAATTAGTTAAAATTCTCCTTAAGTGAGGTAAGAAAGAGGTGTCATGCACATAAGGAAATCGAATATAGAGCTTAAGTTTATGGCCAAATGTATTGCTGCTGAGGATGAAATGAAATATCCAGCGTTTTCCTGACATATTTCATAAAGAGATTAGAGGATAGCAATTTGATTTAAAATAATCGTAAAGGATTCCGATTTCTTTGTGGAAAAGAACCAATCAGAAGTTAATGTCATGGCTCTGTGGAGGAGGGTAGACAATGAATTTAATTTAAAATTGAAAAAACAAAACTATAAAAGTTAAGACCAAGGCCTGTGAAAGTTGCCTTTCGAAAAATGCCTGTGTGAAACGGTCGTCATCACGGATGACAATCGTATCTAAGAATGGTAGTTTGTTATTGTTTTCCAATTCATATGTAAATTTAATGTTGGAATGTAAAGAATTGGCATATTGTAAGAACGAATCACAATGCGAATGGTCCTTAAAAAGAACAAAAGTGTCATCCACATATCGGCGATAGAATAAAGGTTTAAAAGAAGGGGGACAACTGTCCAGCAGCTCTCTCTCAAATTTGTGCATAAAAATGTTGGCGAATGTGCAACTCAGTGGGTTACCCATCCCCACACCCTCAACCTGCACATATACCTCATCATTAAAAACAAAGGCGGTGTCCCGCACTGCCAACTCCAATAACTTCTTAAAATCATGACGGTTAAAACCATGGTGAACACAGGCCTTGGTCTTAACTTTTATAGTTTTTGTTTTTTCAATTTTAAATTAAATTCATTGTCTATCCTCCACAGAGCCATGACATTAACTTCTGATTGAGTCTTTCCACAAAGAAATCGGAATCCTTTACGATTATTTTAAATCAAATTGCTATCCTCCTAATCTCTTTATGAAATATCAGAAAACGCTGGATATTTCATTTCATCCTCCAGCAGCAATACATTTGGCCCATAAACTTAAGCTCTATATACGATTTCCTTATGTGCATGACACCTCTTTCTTACCACTTAAGGAGAATTTTAACTAATTATTTCCCGGCCGTTGATGTCAAGTTTGTCCTAATGAACCCTAGGACTATTGGTAGTATGTTGCGTCATAAAAGATTACCTCCCCTAATGCAGTCCGGTGTTGTCTATATTTATACTTGCTGCCGATGCAACAGGCATCTTTTACGTTGGCAACACACGCCGCCTGCTTAAGGTGAGATGTGATGCACATATGGGCATCAGTTTCCGTACAGGGTGTAAACTATCCAACCCAGAACTATCTAACATTAGGAATCATGGGAAATTTTGCAAAAATAATATAAATTACAAGGATTTCAAGATATTATTATCAAGCCCCTATGAGCACCACCTTCCAATATTAGAATCTCTAGCTATAAAGAAACTAGTTCCCACCTTAAACAACCACTCTTCATCTGTTCCCTTGTACATAGCCTAAACCACGCCCTTCTTCTGTTTACTTTCGGTGCATTTTTCATACAGCAACTGAACTCCGTTGAGACAAGGTGTTTTTAACTACTCTTAACTTTAAATATGTTTCTCTTCTTGTAGCGTAATTTTTATTTCAACGATGTATCTTACTTTGCCTTACTTTATTCAATGTATTTTGCGTGTCAACAAAAAATAATTTGTTATGCTGTATTGCTTATCAGTTTTTTATCTTTAATTTTAGCCTGATGATGAGACATTGGTCTCGAAACGTCGCTGTATAAGGAATAAAGTGAATTATGTTTCATGCTGTCTTATTTCCACGCCGCCTGGTTTTGTACTGCTGAGGATAGCCTCAATGTCAATGTTGAATTATATATATATATAGAAACAGTATATATATATATATATATATATATATATATATATATATATATATATATATATATATATATATATATATATATTATATATATATTATATATATATGTATATATATATATATATTATATATATATATATATATATATATATATATATATATATATATATATATATATATATATATATAATATATAATATATATATATATTATATATATAATAATAACCTCGTACCGGGATATTGTCTGTTACATAGGTAGACAATATCTAAAGGGTTTTGACGGCCCTTCGGTCCGGAGTCAAATCTTTATCTCTCATACTGTCCCCTCATTTCTTTCATCCCTCTATATTTTCTGTCCAATCCCTTATCAAACTTCACTTCCCGCTGTCTCTTCCCATGCCAACTTGCCATGGGCCAGCGCGGCAGGGTATGGCCCACACTCTCCCCAAATGAGTTACAACCGCAGACGAAATTCGGCCGCTCCTTTGGGTCAGCGGATTTGAATCAAGGCCCAACCACGCAGTCTGATATGGGTAGGGACTGTGTGCTGTACAAGCGAGTACTCACCCCCAAAACAGTGCTCAGCATTGCTACATACAATGTAAGAGCCCTCTCTGAAGAGATACACCTGAGCAGCCTCGAAACAGAGATTAAAAACATCAGTTGGAACATTATCGGAATCTCTGAGATGAGAAGACCTGACGAGAAAATCCGAATGCTTAAAAGTGGACACCTGCTTTACAACAGTGGCAAGGAAAGCAAACAAAATGGTGTTGAATTTCTCATAAACAAAAACTTACAGAGCAACATTGAGAAGTTCACAGCCACATCTGACAGAATAGCTAGTGTCACTCTTAGAATTTCAAAGCGGTACAGACTAACAATCATACAGGTATATGCTCCCACATCAGTGTCGTCCCAGGGGGCACTGGATAACTTTTATGATGGCCTATATACCACTATAAATAATAACAAAGCCCATTACATCATAATGGGGGATTTCAATGCTAAAATTGGACAAGGGAATGAAGATTGTGTTGGCAAATTTGGATATGGAGAGAGAAATGAGAGGGGAGATGACTTGATCAATTTTTCTGTAGCACATGATTTCAAGATCATGAACACATTCTTTCAAAAGATTGAAAACAAGAGATGGACATGGCGAAGCCCAAGCCATGAAACACGAAATGAAACAGACTACATACTTGTAGACAGACATTATATAGATAAAAATGCTGATGTCCTGAACCAAGTCAACGTAGGCAGTGATCACAGGATGGTAAGATGCAAAATCTAAATAAACACCAAACAAGAAAGACAAAAACTATTCTTCTTAAGACCAGAACATACCAAAATACGTGAAGCTTTCAAATCTACATTTCAGATAGCGTTAAAAAACCGCTATGAGATTCTTGAAAATTTAGAAGACCAAAATAGTAATGAAAATTACCTTGAAAGCTTGAATAATAACATCATTATCCCATTGAAAGAAGTAGCAAAGAAGTTCCAGAACAGAAAGCCCTACGAAACCAGCAAATTCTCTGAAGAGGCAAAGAACCTCATGAAAAAACGTAGAAATCTCAAGCCCCCATCAACAGTGCGGGAGAAAATTGAAGCAGCAGAACTTAACAAAACTATACAGAAAAAGCAACACCAAGACCCTCGCAATAGAACAACAGAAATAATTGAAGATGTCATTAAACAGGGCAGAGGGTTTAAACAGCAAAAAGAAAACTCGGCCAAGGGAAGCTGCAATTCACTGGGGTGCTAGAAGAAGACGGATCCCTCACAACCACCCGTAAAGGAATAGTTAAGCGAGCAAGAGGTACGGCCGAAAGCTTTACTCCTCAGAAAGACCCCGTTATACCATCTTCGCGAAAGAGAAAATCAACAGCTTTCTCATGACTTTCCAGAGATCACAGCATGCGAGGGGAAAACACTGGGACCAGATAACATCACAGTGGACCTAATAACAGATGCTGATGAGCCAATCCAAGTCAGACTGGCGTGAGGAAAACACTGGGACCAGATAACATCACATTGGACCTAATAACAGATGCTGATGAGCCAATCCAAGTTAGACTGGCGTGACTATTCAATGAATGTCTGGAGAAGAGCAAAACGCCAGAAGAGTGGATTAGCCATCCTCATTCTACTGTACAAAAAAGGCGACCCCAGGGACATGAACAACCAACGACCAATCAGCCTCCTTAATGTTATTTATAAGATCTTCAGCAGAGTTATCACTAATCGAATTGCAGGTAAGCTTGATGAAAATCAGCCAAGGGAACAAGCAGGCTTTAGAAGAGGCTACTCCGCAATTGACCATCTACAAACAGTAAACCAGATCACTGAGAAAACAAACGAATATAAAATCCCACTACTAGCAGCACTTGCAGATTACAACAAAGCATTTGACTCGGTCGAAACTGAGGAGGTCATGTCAGCGCTGGAAGAACAGGGAGTTGACTCAGTTTACATCAATGTCCTCCATCGCATCTATGACCATGCAACATCATTTGTTCGCCCCCACAAGGACTCAGAACCATTCCAACTCATAAGAAGAGTCAGACAAGGTGACACTAGCTCACCCCAACTGTTTACTGCCTGCCTGGAGAGAGCTTTCCGACAACTCAACTGGCAAGAAAAAGAAAAAAGAATAGATGGAGAATACCTAAGTCACCTCAGATTTGCTGATGACATCATTATCGTTGCCCCCACCAAAGAAGAGCTTCGACAAATGCTCACCAAGCTAAATGAAGCAAGCAAATCAGTAGGCCTCCACATGAACTTCCGTAAGACCAAAGTCATGAGCAATAAATACACTGAAAATGCAGATGACATACTTGAAATTGAAAATCAACAAATTGAGGAAGTGGACCACTACATCTACCTTGGACAACGAATCTCTCTACATGACGCCTCCAAAGAGAGCGAAATAAAAAGAAGAATAACCCTTGGTTGGCAGGCGTTCGGAAGAGCCAGTACAGTGTTAAAAAATAAGATTCCTATCCTCTTAAAAAGGAAAGTCAGTGATCAGTGTATCCTCCCCACTATCACCTATGGGGCCAAAACTTGGAACCTAATAAAAAAAGCTTTCCCTTAAATTACGAGCAATGCAGAGGGTACGTGAGAGAATTATGCTAGATCTAACTTGGAAGGACAGACAACGGGTAAATGGATACGTCAAAAAACTAAAGTGAAGGATATCTTTGAAACCATCAGGAAACTCAAGTGGAACTGGGCGGGGCACATTGCCAGGATGACAGACGACAGATGGACATCACGAATAACCTCCTGGACGCCCTGAGGATACACAAGAAACCGAGGAAGACAAAAAACCCGCTGGCGAGATGATTTAGACCAACATAAACAACAGTGGCACTGAGCATCGGAGGATAGATATCTGTGGAGGACCCAGGGAACCTGGGGAAGGCCTACATCCAACAAAGGACTTTTGAAGGCTGAAATGATGATGATGATGATATATTATAATATATATATATATATATATATATATATATATATATATATATATATATATATATATATATATATATATATATATATATATATATATATATATATATATATGTATATATATATATATATATATATATATATATATATATATATATATATATATATAATATATACATGTATACATATATATAATTATATATATACATATAACAGTATATATATAATATATATATATATATATATATATATATATATATATATATATATATATATATATATATATAATGGGATCTTTAATCACCAAATATCACTTTATATATCTCATTTTCAAGAGTGTCTTTGCAGAGTAACCTTTGTCTCGACGTCCACAGTAAAAGCTGAAACACTGATATGACAAAACTATTTTTCCACTTTTTTTTTTTTTTACCATTTCCCTCGTGCAGGTAACACATAAATGTCTAACTTTCCTCGCAGCATCCCAAATCCGCTAATTCACCTCACCTGGGCTATGCACCTGTCTCCTGCAATTATAGGCGTGTGCCCCCTTTACCTGTCTCTCCCTATCGAAAACAAAATCACCTTTCCAAGATCCTTTGAAGCACATGGCCACACCTGAACTGCAAAACGTTCGGTCCCCTTTAACCTTAGAGACACGCTCTCTCTCTCTCTCTCTCTCTCTCTCTCTCTCTCTCTCTCTCTCTCTCTCTCTCTCTCTCTCTCTCTCTCTCTCTCTTCGTTCCCTTCAATTGTTCATAAATGTTAAAATTTAACAAAATAATTGGATGATTTCCTTGGAGCTCTCTCTCTCTCTCTCTCTCTCTCTCTCTCTCTCTCTCTCTCTCTCTCTCTCTCTCTCTCTCTCCTTGTTTCATTAGTTTCTTTCCATTGTAAACATAATTAATAAATTATTTAACAAAATATATGGATGATTTCGTTGGAGAAGGCCTCTCTCTCTCTCTCTCTCTCTCTCTCTCTCTCTCTCTCTCTCTCCTTTTATTAGTTTCCTTTAACTGTATACATAACTGATGATTTACTTAAGAAAATAATTTGAATTCCGAATATTTCAATCATTTGTCCCTGACGCACAGAATAATTAGTAAGAGAATACATGGAACAATGATCTTTTATCGTACAGTACCATCGATCCCCATAAGCCGAGAAAATTAAAATTTTAACATTAATTAGTTCCTTTCAGTTAGCTATATATGTGAGAGGTACTTTTGTTTTTACGTTTCGTTAATTAACAGTTAGATTTTCGAAAGAGTATTGGCCTATTGATATAAATTATATTGTCCTATATTAAAAAGAAAAAGTATTAAAAGACTGCCATAAAGAAGGTTGGGGAAGAATTAAAGCCAATGGAAATTAATAGGGCTGACAACTTTGGAATGACTTTCAGCAATTAGGATGATCAAGAGACGAGAGGGTTTATTGCACTGAACTGAATATAGAATAGGCCAAAGGCCAAGCACTAGGACCAATGAGGTCATTCAGCGCTGAAACGCAAATTGACAGTAAAAGTTTGAAAGGTGTAACAGGAGGAAAACCTCGCAGTTGCAGTATGCATTAACTGTTAGGAGTGGGTGGAAATTAAGGTGGAAGAAAGAGAATATGAAAAGAGGTACAGTAAAAGGAACGAAAGGGGTGGCAGCTAGGAGCCGAAGGCAAGCCGTAAAGAACCTTAAATAATGCCTACAGTCCACCGAATGAGGTGCACTGTCGGCACTACCCCACTATGGAGAGATTTTATTGCCTTTCGAAGAGGAACAGAAAAGCAATAAACTACCATTCATATCCCCCTGACATGTTATTACTTCAGCACAACATTCAATCAAATAAATACGAAAGGTCAAACACGCGCATTCGTCATATACGTGAACAAGTAAGTTATGGGGATATCGTATACTTACATAGACTCATTATTCAACAGCACGAAGGAAGAAGATGAAAAGGAATACCGGAGTTCAAGGCTTTTCGGCTATTTATTACCTTTTGTCAGGTAAAAGGGCAGTAAACACAAGAAGGACCCACAACTACCCTGTTACCTATCATCTTTCCGCGTGGCTCAGAGCAATGAACAGAGACACACATAAGCATATATATATATATATATATATATATATATATATATATATATATATATATATATATATATATATATATATATATATATATATATATATATATATATATATATATATATATATATATATATATACATATATATATATATATATATATATATACACATATATGTATATACATATGAATATATTTATACATATATATATATATATATATATATATATATATATATATATATATATATATATATATATATATATTATTGTTACCTCGCTTACTAAGTTGATCTTCTACAGGAATCAATATATCTAGGAATTTATGACTGGCAAAACGTAGTGCTGAAGAGAACACACGGAGATGTTCATGTTGAAGAGGGTCCTATTTATACTAAATCTGCACTGATAATTTGCCCATCCAATTTCAATGTCTGAAAAGGGAAACCGCCATGTTTGAGCAAATTTTAAAGTACAGTTTATGAACATAATCGTGCAGTTTCATAAAGACATTATGTTTCGCGTCTGTAACACAATCAGCAGTGAAATTCTCTTTCAAACTTTTTCGTAGGAATACGAAACCCTCTCTCTCTCTCTCTCTCTCTCTCTCTCTCTCTCTCTCTCTCTCTCTCTCTCTCTCTCTCTCTCTCTCTCCTGTAATACAGTCAGCGGTGAAAATCTATTTCATACTTTCTCTGAGGAATGCAACTCTCTCTCTCTCTCTCTCTCTCTCTCTCTCTCTCTCTCTCTCTCTCTCTCTCTCTTGTAATACGTTCAGCAGTGAAAATCTATTTTATACTTTGCCTGAGGAATACGACACATACACTCTCTCTCTCTCTCGCTCTCTCTCTCTCTCTCTCTCTCTCTCTCTCTCTCTCTCTCTCTCTCTCTCTCTCTCTCTCTCTCTCTCTCTCTCTCTCTCTCTCTCCTGTAATATAATCAGTGGTGAAAATCTATTTCATACTTTATCTGAGGAATACAACTCTCTCTCTCTCTCTCTCTCTCTCTCTCTCTCTCTCTCTCTCTCTCTCTCTCTCTCTCTCTCTCTCTCTCCTATAATATAATCAGCAGTGAAAATCTATTTCATACTTTATCTGAGGAATACAACACATTCTCTCTCTCTCTCTCTCTCTCTCTCTCTCTCTCTCTCCCTATAATACTCAGCGGTGAAATCTATTTCAGTCTTTCTCTGAGTAACACAACACACTCTCTCTCTCTCTCTCTCTCTCTCTCTCTCTCTCTCTCTCCTGTAATACAATCAGTGGTGAAAATCTATTTCATACTTACTCTGAGGAATACAACACATACTCTCTCTCTCTCTCTCTCTCTCTCTCTCTCTCTCTCTCTCTCTCTCTCTCTCTCTCAGTGGGAGTTATTCTTGGAAGAAGTTAGCATGCAGCGAAACCTTTAAAGATAAATTCCCTCCTTAGCCATCACCACTTTTATCCAAAGAGGGCTGAGGGCCATCAATAGCAATTACATAATTAGACGTAAATGGTAACTCTGTGGTGGAGGAAATTCCAGGT
>NC_089783.1:37006624-37011624 GCF_040412425.1 Macrobrachium rosenbergii | reverse complement strand
TAAAAGGAATGAAAGGGGTTGCAGCTAGAGGCCGAAGGAACGCTGCAAAGAACCTTTAGAAATGCCTGCAGTGCATCGCGTGAGGTGCACTTTCGGCAATATAATTAAACACTAAAAAAGATAGAGTAGTTAGGATATAATACCCAAATAAGTGTTGGAAGGAACTCATTAGAGAGAGAGAGAGAGAGAGAGAGAGAGAGAGAGAGAGAGAGAGAGAGAGAGAGAGAAAGAGAGAAAAGATACCATTTATTTGAATTCTGTCAAAATATGAATCTTGCCGAAGCTATATATTCTTGGCACATACTCTTACTCTTCAGGGAAAGGGTTAATGAGGGAACTGATGAAGGAATAGACGTTGGAAGTGAGCGTCAATTTACTCCTTGATTTTAATTAACACATTTTCCGTTTCATTTTAGGAAAACTTATAAATGTGCCATATTCAAAATATCTTATTTCATGTTCTAGTGAAGGTCTGAGAAGGAGCCATCAACCTTTTAGTTTACTCTGGTTATATGAAATATCCTGAGAATGCTTGGCTAATATTTTCTTGCATTCAGCTGACTTGGTGTATGATTCCATTCCCAATTCCTTTAATATTCAGTTTCCACACTCGTCTGTCTTGCAACGAGAGGGAGCATCACTTAATTCGGTGTTAGAAATGTTACAGAAATGTCATTTCATTGTTCGCTTTCCCTGGCTTTTCAAGAAGATAGTGCGACGTGTCGACATTAATTCACTTTCTCCTCGCCTTATCATGTAAGATGACCTTATGTATTTCACTTTAGCTGTCACGACATGATTTCAAAGCATTGAGAGAGAGAGAGAGAGAGAGAGAGAGAGAGAGAGAGAGAGAGAGAGAGAGAGACCATATATCTTACCTTCTAGCTGACCAATGTATATTTCAGTTTAGTTGTCACAATATGATTTCAAAGCATTCAGAGAGAGAGGGGGAGAGAGAGAGACAATGTTGTTTATCTTCTAGCTGACCAACGGATATTACAATGACGTCTGCGATAGTTTAATCCTATAGCTAACTATAGTCTTTGCTATTGAATAGAAAAATGTGCGCTGGAAAAAATGTGTGTGTATATATATATATATATATATATATATATATATATATATATATATATATATATATATATATATATATATATATATATATATATAAACGAGAGGGTTCTGAGGAGCCTCCACGTGACCCTTCACTATTCATTATCGAATGTACAACAATATAGCGATTATTCCTCTTTCTCTCTCTCTCTCTCTCTCTCTCTCTCTCTCTCTCTCTCTCTCTCTCTCTCTCTCTCTCTTTATCTAGTCCCTTAAATCATTTATTCAGCGGCAGTTCCCTCAACCGAACCCGATTGTTAAGACCAGGAGCAAATGGCATACCAATGAGGGAGGTCTAATCGGCCGGAAATAAAACAAGGTTATTTCAGAACTCGGTCATTCCGACGCCCATTAATTGAATTTGCCTCCTCACACGACGACATGCCTGAATTTGGGGTTTTGTTTGCTGTTTCCTGTATTTTTTTTTTATTTCAACAAACTTTCTATTATTTGTAGAAGGACAATCACCTGTCTGCATTTTCCCCCTGATGAACATGAACATGCATAGGGTTATTAACATTCAGGTATGCATACGTATGCATAACCTGTGGCCTCCACACGCGCACATACACACGCACATATATGCATATATATATATATATATATATATATATATATATATATATATATATATATATATATATATATATATATATATATATATATATATATATATATATATGATACATATAGTTATATACTTCTACACAATAGACTAATACGAATAAATACAATTTGAAGGTACATGGCTTCAGTTAAAGACCAGTGTGTATAATTCCGGGACCATCACAAATAATGCCAAATGGGAGAAGCCCCATAAAACTTACGGATACCT
The DNA here is from genome assembly GCF_040412425.1 of Macrobrachium rosenbergii. Taxonomy (NCBI): domain Eukaryota; kingdom Metazoa; phylum Arthropoda; class Malacostraca; order Decapoda; family Palaemonidae; genus Macrobrachium; species Macrobrachium rosenbergii. The sequence goes on along the minus strand of NC_089783.1, from coordinate 37,009,676 downwards.
GGACTACCTGTAGTCCGGCTGTAAGAAAACACGTCAAACAAACTCTATAACATAACAAACTCTTTAAGTATTTTTCAGACTAACATTACTGAAACAACACAGCCCGATCTCCCCAAGATAAACAAAATAGATTTAACTTCGTTCAATCACTAGCAAGCCCATTTAACCTTTTTAACGGTCGTCCAGAAATCCGAGCAGTTAATGAGCTTCACCCACTCTGGGAGCAATGTACATTACGAACATTATTATTATTATTATTTTTTTTTTTGTAAGGAAAGTCCAATGTATTCAATAGCCTTTTAGCTTATGACCCTTATAAACAATGTTGTTCGTGGGCACTGGCAGTGGGCGTAAAAATGATTATACTCTTTTTTGTTCAAAGGCTCGTAGCTCCGACAATGAAGTTAGACTGCTCAATTTTGTTTCATTATGATGTTGCATGATTGCTCTATACAGTGCTTTAAAAGGCCACCCAAAATAAATTTATGTAGTTGGAATAAGGAGTAGAAATTGCGAGATACGAGAAAACTGTAGTTTCCAGCCCCCAAAAAAATAATTGCCCAAAAAAGCCATTCGTTTTTGTAATTATAGCAAGAAAAATATGAAAAAATGAATGACAAAGTACCGTCATGTTTTCCTAAGGACAAGGGACCGTCAGTCACCCGCGCAATATGCACAAAAACTATTTGTACCTTATTTTGTTCAAAGACACGTAGCATCGACAAATTTCAAGTTAGACTGCTCAATTTTGTTTCATTTTGCTGCTGAATGCTTGCTCTACACAATATCTTAAAAAAAATTCCCAAAAATAACTTCATGGAGATGGAATAACAAGTAGAAAGTACAAGATACGAGAAACTTTAGCACTTTTCCTCCAAAAGGAATTTGCCAAAAAAAAACGACTGGCGATGAAATCTTCGTTTTTTATCTATAGCCCACCAAGATATATAATCTAGTTAATCAAGTGGTAAACGTTGTAATTATTACAAGAACAATATGAAGAAATGAATAACAAAATAGCTTCAAGTTTTCCGTTAAAAAGTGGCATTCAGTCAAGCTTAGTATTTCTCTCTCTCTCTCTCTCTCTCTCTCTCTCTCTCTCTCTATATATATATATATATATATATATATATATATATATATATATATATATATATATATATATATATATATATATATATATATATATATATATATATATATATATATATATATATAATGCTTACAGACTTTTACAAACCTAAAACACCAGATCTGGCTAACGATAATGTATGCAAGATCACCATAACATTTTCATGCAAATGGACAAATCACATGCGTAAAGCATTGAAAAAAAGAAACTTAATAAAAGAAATATTAAAAGATTATCCCCCAAAATAGTTTCATATGCCACAAATAGTCACGCCAGTCGGGGAAAATCAAAGAGAAAGCAATCTTGTAAGTAGCTGTCACCTTCTAACTGATGACACCTAAATTTGTCCGACTTGAAACGACACCATTTCATTTTGAGAAAATTAAATGGTACGATAATAACAAGGAATTTTTCAATGGAGTCTATATTCTTTCAAAGATGAGTAATAATGTAGGAAAATCATTCGCCTTCTTCATAGTTCTTCATGATATATGTATACACTACACACACCCACACACACACACACACACACACACATACATATATATATATATATATATATATATATATATATATATATATATATATATATATATATATATATATATATATATATATATATATATATATATAATATCTGTGTATTATGTTTGCTATGAGAACCTTCAGAAAAGAAAATTAATATTTTTAAAGAATTTATGTATTTATATATGTTAAAAATTAATTGTTATACTGTTAAAAAAATTGTTATGCAGCACCAATGACTAATTTTTTTTCTTAAAGTAAAGCTGTAAACTCTCTCTTATAAACACACACAACAGATTATGCAAATGTATGGAGGACGAACACAAGAATAACTTTTGAGAATAGTTATCCCTCTACTTTGACAGCTTAATTTGTTCTTTTCTTGTTCGACGAAAGAAGAAAAATCCTCCCTTGAATATGATAAATGTCCTTTAGGGATTTTCAATCTCTAAACTGTTCACGCATTCAGGATTAAGTGACGTGTTACATATTCCATGGACGACGGGGGAGGAAACATTAATGCAGATCCGATGCAATGAGTCATATCTGGATTTCATTTAGCTTTCATCCTCTCTCTCTCTCTCTCTCTCTCTCTCTCTCTCTCTCTCTCTCTCTCTCTCTCTCTCTCTCTTCGGCTCTTTTCTGCTTTAATACATTGCAAATAGTGCAATAACTGGATCTATTTGCTCTTCAAGGTTATTCACTGAAATTTAAACCAAAAAAGTACAAATTTAAAGGGTTAGTTTTTAGTTTTCTGAAAAGAAACCTATTGTGCCGGCTTTGTCTGTCCGTCCACAGTTTTTCTGTCCGCACTTTTTCTGTCCGCCCCCAGATCTTAAAATCTACTGAGGCTAGAGGGCTGCAAATTGGTACGTTGATCATCCATCCTCCTGTCATCAAACATACCAAATTGCAGCCCTCTAGCCTCAGTAGTTTTTTTTTTTTTATTTAAGGTTAAAGTTAGCCATAATGGTGCATTTAGCTGCGATACAGAACATGCCACCACCGGACCGTGGTTCATGTTTCATGGGCCGCGGCTCAAACAGCATTATACCACCGAATGACAGATCTATTTTCGGTGGCCTTGATTATGCGCTGCTTAGAAAACTCGACTTCATATCTTACTTTTTTTATTAAAGTCAATTGCTTCATTTACGTAATAGTTTCATTAAAAATCCACCAGACCCAAAATTAATATTAAAACAGTAAACGCTCAACATTACTGAGTGATACTGATAAGCAGGTGTTATTCTGCAAGTAACAAAGACATATTTGTAGGTAGTGAGTTTCTTCTGTGTCAGTGGAATTGAACTGAATTAATCTGAATATAGAATTTAGGCCAAAGGCCAAGCACTGGGACCAATGAGGTCATTCAGCGCTGAAACGGAAATTGAC
>NC_089783.1:36974124-37001624 GCF_040412425.1 Macrobrachium rosenbergii | reverse complement strand
AATCTGAATTTTGTTATAATTAAGCAGGTTTAGGTTTATCTCTTAAGCAGGTTTATCTCTTAAGTAGCTTTATCTTTTGTTTTTAAATCAAATGCTAAACTGGTTTCAAAAATATCTCCTACGCTGATCTTGTACTTCTGGTATTAACTCTCATTTGTTTTACATACTCTCATTTGTTTTACATCAATATCTATAAATCTGAATTTTGTTATAATTAAGCTAGGTTTATCTCTTAAGTAGGTTTATCTTTCGTTTTTAAATCAAATGCTAAACTGGTTTCAAAAATATCTCCTACACTGATCTTGTACTTCTGGTATTAACTCTCATTTGTTTTACATCAATATCAGCTACTCTTGAATGCCACGTGGGAAAATAAACTCGATATTTCAGTAGATAACATGGAAACAATTTTTCTTATTTACTTTAGCATATTCTTCACACCTTGAAACGTTTTCGAATTAAGCATATCAACATGAAATGGGGTTCTTAACATGACCAACGGTTGATGATCAAATCCTTTTATTTATAAATGATTCACTGCCCCTTTCAGGTATGTGGTCCTTTTCCGATTCCTCCATGCGGTGAATTTTAAGATTGTCTATGGTGACCTTTTTATCCGTTATGCAAATTTCATCCCTAACGCCACGGCCCAGCTGATAAAAAGTTAAAAAACATAATATTCAGTGATGTGGCTACAGATATAAGAAATTTTACCTGCTGTAATCTGAAAATTCTAAAAGTTCCACAGAGGTTACGTTACCCACTGATAACGGAATGGAATATAGAGATTATGCCAAAGGCCAAGCACTGGGACCTATGAGGTCATTCAACGCTGGAAAGGAAATTGACAGTAGGTAGGTTTGAAAGGTGTAACAGAGGGAAAACCTCGCAGTTGCTCTTTGAAATAATGGTTAGGAGAGGATGGACAGCAAGATGGGAGAAAGATCATATGAATGGAGGTACAGTGGAAGGAATGAAAGGGGTTGCAGCTAGGGGCCGATGGGACGCAGCAAAGAATGTTTAGTAATGCCTACAGTGCACATCGTGAGGTACACTGACGGCGCTGGCCCCCTACGGTGCCCACTGATAATAAACCATAATTTATTGTTATTGTTTTATATCATAAAATGCCATCACTTCACTCTATTTTCGCAATCTAAAGTCTTCCATTTAATTTTTTGATTATGTAAACATGATCCTTATTGCATAGGTTTTGCCCAAGGTTTATTGTTTGATAATGGATGCTTTTAGACGGAGATCACGAAAAAATTGGCTTTTGATTAAAACAACGGGTATTGTTTATCGAACAAGGAAAGACAGAGATTTTACATTTTATGACAGATCTCAGTAATGCAATAAAGTCTGAAATATCTGAAATTGTTTCAGTTCAGAACCTTAGGGAGATACGCTCTCTTCCAGAGGTGGATAAATTTAATATCACTATCCATTAAATAGAAAAAAAATAATATTTCCCATTACAACTTTAAGAAGGTTATTGCTTGTAAACCTCGAAATCGAGACTGGGCGATGTTTAAACTGTGTTCTGTGGCAAGTCGATTGTTCTGTACAAGAAAGATGCTCGACGCTAACAACATGCAGAGAATGTCATGTTTCAAAAAAGATTTATTTCTGATCCTCTGAAAGTACGTCTCTGTAAAACGCATCACCTTTGATTATTTTCTCTTCCACGTTTATTGGGAAAATTGATAATACAAGATGCTTTTAGAAGTTGCTACACATTAAACATTTTGGTGGAACTAAAAGACTACGGGACATTATTAGGCTTATCACGGATAACGGGAAAATGTTCACGAAAATATTTGAAAAATTATGGTGCTAATCTCAAAAAAATCTAAAATATTCATGTGTGTAATATGACACTATTCAATTGATAATTTAGATGACACAAGAAGAGTTAAGGAAAATTGGCAGAATACTGGCAAAGATATATGAATTTTACATGCATCCCTGAGAACGAGCGACTTCCCTACTGAATAAGAAAATTACTTTTTTTTGTAACTTTCTTAAAGATATGACTGAACAGTTAACTTTTTTAATAATAATAATAATATAATAATAATAATAATAATAATAATAATAATAATAATAATAATAATAATAATAATACGTTAAAGCCAAATAAACAAGTAAAAAATGCGCCGAGGTTTCTTCGACGCAATCGAGTTTTCTGCACAGCAGCTACAGCGTATAATCAAGGCCACCGAAAATAGATCTATCTTTTGGTGGTCTCGGTATAATGCTGTATGAGCAGCGGCCCATGAAACTAACCACGGCCCGGTGGTGGCCTATCCTTAAATAAAATAAGAACTACTGAGGCTAGAGGGCTGCAATTTGTTATGTTTGATGACCAGAGGGTGGATGATCAACATAACAATTTGCAGCCCTCTAGCCTCAGTAGCTTTTAAGATCTGAGGGCGGACAATAAATAAGTGCGGACGGACAGACAAAACCGGCTTAGTAGTTCTCTTTAAAAGAAAACTAAAAGCAATGCATTTTATGAGGAACTGACTTTTCTACTGATACAACTTTCAAATAAAAATATGCCTTATGACATATGCGGCATAATTAAGAATAAACTATGTATGCGAGACACCTTCTGCAAAGTAAATTTCTGCGAGTTAGTGACGGCGACCAATGTTGTTGCACAAATGCATTATTAATTTTTGTTCACTGAACCATACTCAAACATGAGCTCTGATAATTACCGTTTTTCCAAAGTTCTCTTTATACAGAAAGGAAAAAGGAATTTTATTAATAGTTCTGTCCAGAACTATGTTTACGAATTTGAACTGTCTTATACAGCCCTAAAATGGAAGACTGAGGGATCTGCAAAAATACAAAGTGAGAAAAATGGTAGATACTGCAGTTTTCCCTTGCCTTACTACTGATTTTGCAGATACTGCAAATGGGACACCCTAAATAAAGCATTACAGTATCATTCGGAAACTGCAGTAACTTGTGTATTAGTGTTTCAAGAGCCCAATAGGTGGCATATTTCTAAAACAATTTTATATTCTATTACACCACAATCTTTCTTTGCCGAAAACTGTTTGGTACTCGGATTCTGAATTTGTAGTTTTAATTCCTTTTTAGTTTTATTTCAGTAAAGGATAAACTAAAATGGTAATAAACAAAAAAAGTCCTAGATTCAATTTCCAGATTCCCTTTGGGTCTAATTCCTTTTTACTTTTATTTCAGTAAAGAATAAACTAAAATGGCAAGAGGAAAAAAATTCCTAGATTCAACTTCCAGATTCCCTTTGGGTCTAATTCCTTTTTAGTTTTATTTCAGTAAAGGAGAAACTAAAATGGCAGGAGGAAAAAAAATCGTAGATTCAACTTCCAGATTCCCTTTGGGTCTAATTCCTTTTTAGTTTGATTTCAGTAAAGGATAAACTAAAATGGCAAGAGGAAATAAAAATCCTAGATTCAACTTCCAGATTACCTTTGGGTCTAATTCCTTTTTAGTTTTATTTCATTAAAGGATAAACTAAAACGGCAAGAGAAAATAAAAATCCTAGATTCAACTCCCAGACTCCTTTGGGTCTAATTACTTTTTAGTTTTACTTCAGTAAAAATTAAGTCAAATGGCAAGAGACAAAAAAAAAAAAAAAGAAAATCCTAGATTCAACTTCCATATTCCCTTTGGGGCTAAGTATACTGTAAACGCTTTATCTAATCGAAAATTTCCCGAAGCAGACTTATCCTTTAATGGGGTACTCAACATATCTGAGCATATAGGTAGTTAAATAAAGTACTTCTAAATGATGCATAGCTCATTTCAAACATCCAGTTAATTGGTTCTGTCTTAAAATTAATTTTCAGACTTTCTTTGCAACTACTTCTTTCAGTTATGCAATTTTCACTCACAATTCCGACGTGTATTTAATAAAAAAAAAAATTATAAAAAATACAGCGTTCACTGATAGGGTTTTAAATAAACAATACAAACAGCTATCGTAACCAGTCTATGAATTGGATAATTACTTAATGAATACTTTGAGCATTCAACTTATCAAGCATCTTCATTACTGACGATTCTCGTCATTGTTCAAGTAAAGCCATTACTTTCTCCTTTTCAATAAAAGAAGCGGCTTTCTCTAGGTTTTTGAAGGCCAATAGTATCTATCAGTCCCCCGAAAACTAACAACTCTCTAAACCATTAAACCACGATTATCTCTGTTTTATTTACTCGAAACAAAAGTGTCTTTTCATATTTTTCAAAGGCTATTATCTTTCTCTATGTCAAAAGCAAACATCTCTTTCCAACTAACAACTCAGTCAACACGTCAAATTCATAACCTTTTGTTCAAGGAAAACCTTTGTCTGTTTGACCCAAAGACCGCTCTCTCCAGTTCAAAGAAACCCCTTTTCCGAATCATGCACTAACGTTTCTTCATTCATACAGGGAAAGGCCACACCGATTTGATTCAAAGGCAAAGAGCAAAGTTTTACTCACTCTCAAAAGACGAACCTTTCTCCCGGTTACTTCCAAAAAATTCCCTTCTGCTTGCTTGAAACGAAAGACCACTCCCAGGCGATTCATTCAGAGAGCACAGCCTTCTCAGGTGCTTTCAAACAAAAGACTTTCGCAAGAGTTGCTTTCAAAGAAATCTGTAGCAGTTAAACTACAAGAACGGTTCTAGTGTCAAGGTATCATATTTCAAGTCAACTCAACCCGCGTAAGAATCTCTTACAACTGCATGGATAAAAGGGCAGAGTAATTGTTCTTGGTATCACTCTTTCAGTGAGGTTGATAGATGGAGCCCCATTCATCAAGAATTTATATCATTGCTCTGCCCTAAAATGGAAAACTACAGTATCTGCAAAAATACAAAACTGAGAAAAATGGTATATACTGCAGTTTACCTTGGCCTTACTACTGATTTTGCAGATACTGCAAATTCTTCTTCTTCTTTTAACGTGCATTTACTGCAAATGTCACCCCTAAATAAAGCACTGAAGAATCATTCTGAAACTGCAGTAACTTGTGTAATAGTACTTCAAGAGCCCAATAGGTGGTGTATCACAATTTCGGAAATTTTGCAGATACTGCAGTTTTCCATTTTAGGGCAGTGCTGAGTTTATTCATTCATATTACAAAGCCTTAATATTGGGAAAGAATATTATTCAAACTTCAGGTAGTCGCCATACTTTAAATGAGTACCAGTCAAGCTGCTAATCAACTTGTTGTTGAAGTGCATTTGGATGAAATCACCTTTGATACCAGAGGTTAATTCACCTAAGCATGTCCAGATGGTTGCCTTAAATATTCCTGTTAACAAAGCCACAGCTGAGAGTTCATATATTATATATATATATATATATATATATATATATATATATATATATATATATATATATATATATATATATATATATATATATAAATATATATATATATATAATGATAGAGACAGAGATATATATATATAATGAGAGAGAGAGAGAGAGAGAGAGAGAGAGAGAGAGAGAGAGAGAGAGCTCTTGAATTCCCTGCAAAAGGAAAGTAAATAAGACTGTCAAAGGTATGACGTGATGGTAAACTTTAAGACTATAAAATCAGGTAGAAAAAGTAGTTTTAAGAGAATTACTGCAGTCACAATAGAAAACTAATTATCATTAATAAAAAATATAAACTTCTGGCAATCTCATTTTGAACTGAACTTCCATCTTTCGTAAACAAATAGATAATAATCCTTCTAACCATAGAGAGATCAAAACCTGCAGAAAAACTGCAGTAAAATGAAATAAAATGTTAGTTTCATTCTGGCAAAGCATTCAGGCTTATGGAAAGCAGTAATGAATTCCAGTGGGAGGTTTATGACATACTGACTCCCACCCCCCGCCCCCTCCCGCAATCACCACCGCCACCACCATCACCAGGGATGAGACACCCTTCTGGTTAAGCCTGTCTCAGCCTTCGTGAAAGTAATACTGGTTGTCACGGTTTACCCTCAGGTCAAGGAACAGGAAATAGCAGGTACTGGGCTTAAGCCGCCCCCCTCCTCTCTCCTCTCTCTCTCTCTCTCTCTCTCTCTCTCTCTCTCTCTCTCTCTCTCTCTCGCTAAGAACCCGGAGATAGAAGATGCTGGTATTAATCCCTGTTTTCTCCCTTGACTCTCTCTCTCTCTCTCTCTCTCTCTCTCTCTCTCCTCGTCAAGAACCATGGGATAGAAGATGCAAGGATTACTGCCCTCTCTCTCTCTCTCTCTCTCTCTCTCTCTCTCTCTCTCTCTCTCTCTCTCTCTCTCTCGCAGACTTGCTGATACAGCCATTCGATCATTTGTAACGTTCACTTGTTTTATTACTTCAGATGGATTCAACGATTCTTTTTATGTTCTATGTGTATGTTTTATCACTGGCAAGGAATTTAGCATCATATAAAATAGAAATAAGCATTATAGATTTTCTACCCTGTTTTGCAGGTGTGACTGACAGCACATGTTTATAAATGCGAACATAATAGAAACAAGCAATGGATAATACTAGTGCACAGTTAGGGCTATCATCGTTGAAATAAAGAGTAGTTAACTTTATTACATATTGGAGTTTTTTAGGCATACTCCCTTGATCTACTGACTGTAGGATCATATCTATTCTCTCTCTCTCTCTCTCTCTCTCTCTTTCCAAGACAGAATAAAATCATATAATTCCCTGATATCATTAATCACGAGAGAAATTACCCGTCAATCTGGTAATGAACACTTCCTCTACACTGATTAATATCCATCACGCAGCTTAATTATAATTATGTACATTAAATCTAAAGTTTAATGAACGGGTACTTAATTTGGCCTAAAAATTTGAAATTTGTCAGCTAATTTTAGGATACGATGCTTTAAAGTCTGGTTTTAAGAAAGAACCCAGTTAAAAGATACTCAAAGTAGCATGAGTCTTGAAATGGAGGAACAAAGTTACAGTTATGTAAGGGTACATATATTTGAAATTAAATCTCTACAGATTCCCGAAAGCTCTCTGTAGAGGTTTAGTTTTAAATGCGTGTACCCATACATAACTGTGGATTTGTTTCTCCAATAACCGATGATTGATAAACGCGAAAACAAATAAAAAAAAATTTAAGTTCACTAAACACAGTTACACCCGTAAACCGCATTTCGAATGAGCTGATAGTTATTCCGAAGGCGATAAGGAAATGGTTAACTGGCACTCACTGCAATACGACGAATGCGAAGGAAGATACCAAAGATGGTATCAGAACTTTCGCTTCGTTTAGGTTCAATGAAATTTCCATTTCCCGAGGTAATGTTCCTCTAGATAATCGGAAAGGGATATTCCGATTCTTTCTCAACCATTCTAAGTCATGAAGTCACAATTCCCGTGACGGTTTCCAATAGCAAATGAGACATTTTTGGGTGAGTTTGGTTTCAGGCATTCTTCTGGATGTTTCCGTTTCCTTCTTTGTTTTTGATATATAGATTACAATGATTCGTATTGGAAACGTGTTTCATTATGTGGATATTTTGAAGGGATGAATATATATATATATATATATATATATATATATATATATATATATATATATATATATATATATATATATATATATATATATGTGTGTGTGTGTGTGTGTGTGTGTAAGATGTGAGCCTGTGACTGTGTTTGTGCATATGGGTGTATGCGGACTTGATATCTCACCACATGTGCTCACGTTGAGTAGCTTTTGACGACCACCTATGTACAAAATCTGAACTCATAGAGGATCATAAATTATTACTAGCCCTGCCCCCACCTCTCTCTCTCTCTCTCTCTCTCTCTCTCTCTCTCTCTCTCCTTCCTTTGAAGTTGCAGATAATAATATCACCCTCCCATCAAGCAGGCTATAATGGATTAAACAGATCTGGCAAGGCCATTGCAATATGCAGGCAATATTGCTCAAAGACTCAGAAATTGTTATCAATATATTTCCTTGTATTATGTTTATGCTCGTCGTAAAATAATTCATTTACATTTTCCCTATTAATATTATTGAAAGGACAACCTTTCAGTAATATATTATTCTTTGAAGGACCATAATATTTTTACATATCATTCGCCTTACAAATTATGTTAGTTTGTCCTTAATACAGGCCGTATGTGCTACATACACTTTTATTGCTTATATTTCATAATGACTGCAAACATATATTCTCGTTCTGTATTAGATTACCATGTTTAACTAATTCATTTTCAATATTCCGTATAAAAAAAACCAAAACCATTCCAGTAAAACTTGGATCTTTTCTTTACGACCTGTTAAACCAATATATGCCTTCTCGAAAATTATATTGAATGTGGTTTATTGTTTGCCAATCCGCTATGTGGTCTGATTAATTTAATCTTTCTTCCTTCCCCTGAAATTAACGATATGAAAGGCTTTTAAATGCTAAAATCATACTCGTTTACATATCATGCTCCTGAAATTCATTGATGGAATTTACACCCCCAAAAATACATTAAACCTTTGGGAAGTTGTACTTAAAACTGAGAATACGCGTTTGAATTTTCCTCGTAAATCACTTTGTATTTCTTGGTATTTATTAGCACTATTAAATACATTTTATTCTCATCTTACAGAGTCTGAAAATAAGAAGAGATATTGATAAGCACTAAAACATGTGACAGTACATCACTTCTAAAATTCTTTAAGACGTTCGAGTTTCATACATATTTCAAATGATGAATATGATATTTTTTATAAGCATTGTCAAATGGTGAATTTATAATTTTAAATCAATATCGAGAGGTAAAGATTAATCTGTAAGGAAATTTTTGAAACTGTCAAGAATGATACACCGTTTAATCCTACCCCACTTAAATGTCATAAAATATGAAAAGTCATTCATATAATCTTTTTGCAAAAAAAAGAGTAATTAAATGGTTTAACAGCATTAAAGCATTTAGCGAAATATACGGTGCTTTCAAATAATTTGTACTTCCCGGAATTATACTCAATTAAATGCGACATCCGTAATACCTCTACTGTTTCTTTTATTTTTGTAATTTACATCCGGCTTATTTCCATAATCTTCAAGAGGTAGAAACTAATTCGCTTTTACGAGTTTAACTGTTTTTTTTTACGATTTTAATCCCCTGCGTAAATCCGGCATATACGTGGAAGTATCGCTACAAACAAAAGAACGGTGATTATTCAAAACTAAAATTAAATAAAAAAAAAATTAATCATAAACTTACTTTTAACTCCTCCACGCACTTATCCACGTAACAATCTTAACATTTATCTAAAAAAAAAACCGCTTGACCATTCAGAAATAAATTTTTATGATGGATTTTCCAGTTCATCAGTAATTAAGAACTTGATCGGCTTAACCAGGCTTGGATTCAATAGGATTTAAATGATGCGAGTAATAAAAAAAATGAAAACATAGACGATGGAAATTTTCGCATTACCAGTCGTATTTTTTATTTTCCGGACGTATTCATTAGCTCAGCATAAGTGAATTTGTTCACTGTATTTAAAATACTCAAATGATTCGATTATTTTCCTGGTTCGTCTGCTTGAAAACGAGATTTTGAGTAATACTGATACAAGATAACGACGTTGTTTATTAAAATGTTTTGAATTAGAACATTATTTTATGCTGAAGACTCCTGTCATACATTAATTTTGATACATTTTCCTTTCCATTTTTTGACATTAAACTATTACCTTGTCATAGATATATTCATAAATGAACTCCCCCCCCCCCCCCGCCCGGGAGTGGTGCCGTCAGTGCATCTCACTGAAGGCATTACTTAAAATTCTTTGCAGCGTCCCTTCGGTCCCTAGCTGCAACCCCTTTTATTCCTTTTACTGTATTTCCTCTCTTAATAATTGTTTTATAGTGCAACTGAGAGGTTTCCCCCCTGTTACAGCTTTAAAAACTTTCTTGTCTCAATTGCCATTTCAGCGCTGAATGACCTCATAGGTACCAGCGCATGGCCTTTGGCCTAAATTTTTATATTGCAATTTATATTCCAAATAAGCTGCTTACTTCACTTTATATTTTTATCTATCTATTTATTTAATTTTTCCTATGGTCATTGATTTTCTAATACTATTTATTTAATTTTTCCTATAGTCATTGATTTTCTAATATATCTTTTATTTTCCAATAAATTATCTTCTTTCTACAATTCCTATTGTCTTTCAAATGAGCAACACATTCTTGGAAAGTTTGAATTTCAAGTCAATGGCCCTATAGGCCTTGTTAAACAAGAATAAGGATTCATCGTCTGAATAATAATAATAATAATAATAATAATAATAATAATAATAATAATAATAATACATATTTAAAGAAACAGGAAAAATACATCGAAAGAAGTTTTTCACGATTTCAGTAGCACAATAACAAACGTCAGACATACAATAAGTGTCGGCGCATATTTCCTTAAAACATAACGGCGCCATCTGTTAGTTATTGACACCAAGCTGTGAATAACGGCGTATTTACTTGGGACAAAGGAATGTAAGGCATTCTCCATCACCCTAGGAGATGTAGGACTGTTTTATTGATACTGTCCAGACTACAAGAGAGAGAGAGAGAGAGAGAGAGCTTTGGTTGGTTTGTGGTTCGAATACTTACAACGTGCGACATTATAACAAATTCTCATACGAACATGTGATAATATCACAAATTCTCATTGGAACACTTGACAATATAACAAATTCTCATTCGATCATTTGACAATATCGCAAATTCTCATTGGAATATGTGGCGATATCACAAATTCTGATTGGAACATGGGACAGTATCACAAATTCTCATTCGGACATATGGTATTATAACAAATTCGTTTACAAACATGTGATAACATTACAAATTCTCATTCGAGAATGTGACAGTATCACAAATTCTCCTTCGGACATGTGATAGTATCACAAATTCTCATTCGAGCGTGCGACAATATAACAAAAATTCTCATTCGAACATGTGACAGTATCACAAATTCTCGTTCAAACGTGACAGTATCACAAATTCTCATTCAAACGTGACAATATCACAAATTCTCATTCGAACATGCGACAATATAACAAAAAATTCTCATTCGAAGATGTGACAGTGTCACAAATTTTCATACGGATATTTGACATTATTACAGATTCTTTCATTTTTCAATTTTATTCCAGTTATCCAAAGGAAAACGAGATATTTTACTATCCTAACTATTTGAAATATTTACTTCACTTTCTGTAGGAACCACAATTTACGAATACTTCTGAGACATAAGGAAATGAGTATTAAATGGAGATATTGGGCAAAATTTATCCCCATCATCAAAAAAATACAAATATCACTAAAACCAAATTGGTGTGGGTTTATCAACCCCTGAGATCCAGTATTCATATTTAATCCGCTAGCTAAAATTATATAGACCAAATTTTTAATAATTAACTTAAAAAGGGACCCAGAATGAATCCCCTAATGTCGCGTGGGAGCGATCGGACTTATTTGGGCTTTGGTATATTTAAATATTTTTTTCTTTTTTATCTCGGTGTTACGTTGAATTTAATTCAGGTTAATGAATAAAAAATGTAAATATATTAAGTGATTTAAAACTTCTCACTCAGTTTTTCGAATTTGTTTTCTTGGTATTCATTAAAATATAGATCACCCACTGAGTAAATAAATAAATAAATAAATAAATAAATAAATAAAATAAACAAAGAGATAAATAAATAAATAGATAAATATATAAGTAAATAATACAAACTATACATACTGCACAATATTTTTAACTGTTTGCTTTCAGAGCAAGTTGATGCTGACACTGAGCTTAAATTCACTCCATTCATAATCCTGTCAAACTTTAAACACTTTTATATTTACCTATGACAACATTCCCTTGATTCCTTTACTGGATACTTCACCTAAATATGAGTTAATGTAGTCAATATTCAGACGCTTTCAGCATTTTATTTAGAGGTTTCTCCTGTTTTCGTAACTTCAGCTACCATGAACTCCAGTATTATTTTATCAAGTGTTCATCAAGATCAGAGACCTTAAATTTACAGGGATTTTGAATTCAGCTACAGACTTTTAATCTAAATATAATCATTCGTCATATTATATCATTAAAAAATATCATGAGTTCATGAAGATCATTAGTAATGCTTAATGATTTATTATTAATAGTTTCTGGGACTTTTTTTTTGCAACTGAGATGATTCAATGGATTCAAATGACATTTATATCACAAGATAATACGTATGCTTTAAAGGACAATGGAATTGGGAAATGTGCCCTTTTAGCTCTCAGTTTTAGAGATATTTCCATATCTCTAAAAGGTATTCGAAATATTATCCAAACATATAATACTGGCGAATGAAAAATTAGACAATAAAAACATTTCGAAACAGACAAGTCACATGTTCATATATAACAGTAACTCTTGTCAGGTAGGAAACAAGATGTCTTTAACCTGATTTCTCAATTGACTAATCTCTCTCTCTCTCTCTCTCTCTCTCTCTCTCTCTCTCTCTCTCTCTCTCTCTCTCTCTCTAAGCTACTTGCAATAGCTTGCCCTTAGGAATGGACCTCATTGCCTGTTATAGCTACCACTGATACTTAATGTCTGCACTTATAACCACAGAAGTCATTCCATAATTTGTCTGAAGTTTATTATGAAAAAATCATAAATATAAACTTAGCAATGCATGCGAAGAAGTTAACAAGATCCAAGTATACTCGAGGAAAGAGATCCTTTATTTTTAAAAAATATCCGGAAACGTAAGTGATGGGAAACAAAAACAAAAAAAAAGTAAAAAATGCGCCGAAGTTTCTTCGGAGCAATCGGGTTTTCTGTACAGCCGCTACAGCGTTTAATCAAGGCCACCGAAAATAGATCTATCTTTCGGGGGTCTCGGTATAATGCTGTATGAACCGCGACCCATGAAACTTTAACCACAACCCGATGGTGTCGTATCCTATACCGTTGCCAGAAGCACGATTATGGCTAACTTTAACCTTATGTAAAATAACAACTACTGAGGCTAGAGGGCTACAGTCTGTATGGTTGTTGATTGGAGGGTGAATGATCAACACATCAATTTGCAGCCCTCTAGCCTCAGTAGTTTTTAAGATCTGAGGGCGGACAGAAAAAAGTGCGGACGGAAAGACAAAGCCGGCACAATAGTTTCCTTTTACAGAAAACTAAAAGACATTGTGAATACGAATCATAACTTATCATGTGTTAAATATTACCTATTAAATTTCATCTATTTATTTATTAATTTGTTAATTTATTATTTTCTTTTTAATGTGACTTCTTCTTTCTGTATTTCCCATTACCTTCTGTTACTTCTTTCTGATTACCACAATATTCTTGGAAGCTTGAACTTCAAGTTAATGGCCCCTGTGGCCTTGTTCCAAGTGAATAGGGCTCAACTGAATAATAATAATAATAATAATAATAATAATAATAATAATAATAATAATAATAATAATAATAATAATAATAATAATAATAATCTTCCCAGCTTGTTCCAATAATAATAATAATAATAATAATAATAATTACGCGTGTAAATATGATTTGTGGAATTCTGGTCCATCCACTTCATTTTATTAGTCAAAAAACATTTTAGATATTTCCACAACTAATGACTTTGTCTGATAAAAAAACACTCAATAAAATTTTAACCATACTGAAAACAAACTCAGGTCATGGATATGTCACTCTGGGCTACAATTTATGTCTGACTGAACAAAGAATCATTTCATCATAACTGAGACACCATAAAGTAATGAAAAAAAGAGATCACAATAATTCTGGCCATTGTCAAGTTGTACGATAATAAAACACCTGCCAATATTCTCCTCTTTCTGTAAAATCAACCGAGAGCTAAAAAGACACATTTCTCAATTCCATTGTCCTTTAAAACATGCTTATCTTGTAATATAAATGTCATCTGAGTCCATTGGATAACCTCAGCTGCAATAAATAAAGTCCCAGAAACTATTAGTAATAAATCATTAGTCATTACTAATGATCTTCATGAATTTATGATGTTTTAATGCTAAATAAGACAAATAATTATATTTAGGTTAAAAGTCTGTAAGGAATGCAGAATCCCTATAAATTTATGGGGCTCTGATCTTGATGAACACTTCATAAAATAATTGATGGCATACTGTTTAAAGGATTATATATATATATATATATATATATATATATATATATATATATATATATATATATATACATATATATATATATATATATATATATATATATATATATATACATATACATATATATATATATATATATATATATATATATATATATATATATATATATATATATATACTGTATATAAATGGATGTATGTATGTGTGTGTTGATGTTCCAGCATAACTCTGAAATGCATCGAGCAATTCCAACCAAACTTGGTGTACATATGACTTACTATCTGGATAAGAATACTGTGGGGGTAAGACATTACTAGCACTAAAGGGTACCAAAGGGTAGGCAGGGCTTCCCTAAAACACGGCTGGTTATGCCCGTAGATTTAGTAACTAAACAAACTCTCCGGGTTTATCATACCTCATTTCGGTATACATATGACTTACCATCTGGAAAAGAATACTTTGGGGCGTAAGACATTCCTGTCACCAAAGGGGGTTGGGGTGGGAAGGGGGTGACATGTGAAAATAACCGAAAACGACTGATATTTGTGTCTAATCCATAGTTTTACGAGGTCGCTGAGATGACTAGTCACACTCCCGATGCCCTTTAAGTCCAAGTTCAGCCCCGATAGAGATGGAGGTGAGAAGGGGTGATATATGAAATTTCAAAAATGTTGGGCAATGTAACTGAAGCAACTATCTTAACAGGAAAGGAGAGAGAGAGAGAGAGAGAGAGAGAGAGAGAGAGCAGAGGGGATGTTAGGGGAAGAAAGAGGAAAAGACTGAGGAGAGATGGACAAGAGAGAGAGAGAGAGAGAGAGAGAGAGAGAGAGAGAGAGAGAGAGACAGAGTTTATAGCTTGTCATTCAGTCTTCCCAGGCAGCGCCTGGTTGTCCAGCTAGTGTGTATATATATATATATATATATATATATATATATATATATATATATATATATATATATATATATATATATATATATATATATATATATATATATATATATATATATATATATATATATACATATATACATACATATATATATCCTAGTATGTTCAAAAACTTTTAATAATTCCATCACCAAAGAGAAAAAAAGAATATTCCGTAAAGATAAAGAATGAGATCACTCCAAGATCTCTCCTAATTATCGTTGAATGACTCTGGGAAAGACGACTCAATAGAAGAGAAGCGTCATTACCGATTTTTCCTTTTATCACAGAACCAATGAATTGGCAAAAGGCCATTGAAACCCAACCGAGTCCATTCGGATGTGATCATTATCTAGTAATAAAAGGCTTCCAACCTTTGTATTGAATAAATCCGTTTTTGCCTAATTTACTGGACAGTGTGCTTTTGTTTCCATGGAGAATCCGTTATGTAATAGTCCTCATGAATTGTAAAATCTATGTAATTTTCACTTTGGCATGTCAAGTAATTCTGTGGAAAGTACTATATTAAGGGGAAACAGGGGTTGGCTCGTGAGGTCCCGATCTGTCACAAGGACCCTCAGGGTATCCTCGCTTCAAAACAGAAATCTACGAGGCGCACAGGGTACTCTCAGGAAACAGATTCAGCGCTCCTGATTCAACCGATCTTTTACGCATTTTTCACATGCAATTTTATGTCACTGTTAGAACTGTATTTAGAACGTATGCCAGGCGCTGCAAGCTTTCCAACCGTATGTATTTGAAATCTCTTCCTAATTTGTATTTAGAATTCTTAACCATTCTTCAGGTGTGAGAAAGCACATCTGACTGTACATAGATATCCCTCTTGTTTTTCCTTAATGTCAAATGCTACCTTTACGCTCGCAAGAGTTCTTGACCTGTCCGAGATTCTGTGTCAATAAATCAGAATACATCTTGACTCTGCCTCTTACTCGCCGCCTCGTTATAGGTTAATTATGTATATTTAATGAATATCTGGCTGGGCAGGAGAATTGGGAAGATTGCTACCAAGTATGAGCGATCTTTCGTTATCACATTTACATATGACGCCTTGTGACTATTTTAAAGATTAATTCCCTAAGACCAACGATGAACATGTGAACCTCAAAAATATTTTATTTAATTCTTAAATTTCTCTCCTTGGCTTTTCCTTTATTAGCCTACACATGGAGTAAACAAGGTACCCTAACTGTTTTATTCTACTGGGCCTTTGTCTCTTTTTACTATTATTGAACTCCGATTAACAGGTCTATCATATTCTCTGACTTTAATTTACTCATTAACTCTTTCAAAGCTATAAACACACTTACAATCATTTTTTTTTTTTTTTTGTCTTCTTGGTTGATAATAAACTTTGTTCCAGCTTGCATTGAAATTTATAAACTTCGTGAATTATGTTGTATAAGCCTTCTTTTAATAAAGAGGAGATGTCTCGAAAATGGTTTCAGAGTTTTACATTAGAATTCCATTTTATCTTTTTCTATATTTTTAATCTCCTGCCATTCGTAAAATATTATAAACCGTGCGTGTCTACTTTGTCATATCTAGAACTCCAAAGAAGACATCATCACTTGAAACAGAATAAGAAAACAAACAAGAAAAAAATATGCGCCTAAGTTTCTTCGGCGCAATCGAGTTTTCTGTACAGCTTATAATCAAGGCCACCGAAAATAGATCTATCTTTTGGTGGACTCGGTATAATGCTGTATGAGCCGCGCCCCATGAAACTTTAACCACGGCCCAATAGTGGCCTGTCCTATATCGCTGCCAGAAGTACGATTATGGCTAACTTTAACCTTAAATAAAATAAAAACCACCGAGGCTAGAGGGCTGCAATTTGGTATGTTTGATGATCGGAGGGTGGATGATCAACATACCGATTTGCAACCCTCTAGCCTCAGTAGTTTTTAAGATCTGAAGGCGGACGGACAGACAAAGCCGTCACAATAGTCTTCTTTTACAGAAAAGTAAAAAGCATTCATTAACTTGGACCACTGCAGCAACGATCATTAACGCAAAGAAGGATTTCCTTGAGAAAAAGTAGAACGTAGCATCTTGACGAATAAAGGGTAAGATGGTTTTTATTTTTTTATTTTTTCCGTTTTACAATCAAAACCTTTCTTAAAACTGGTTAACGAATAAAGAGTAAATACTGATCTTTAATCACAGTTCTTCGGTTTACCTGTATGGGTTGGTCACAGTTAGTATACAGGTTAAAAATAGAACTCGTCCAGGGTAAAATATTGTCTATGTGAATCATTTTTCTAGCTCTCTCGGCCATTGGACTGATATAATTGGACTGAAAAATGAGACGCCGTTGAATGTAGCATTGGTGTATAATTAGCTTTTAATTTCTAAAAACTATCCTTTTCAAACAGATGTTTTTTTCACTAACCACCTCGTTACAGGTGACAGTAAATTCGCTGCATAAATGTAACATATGAATTGGTATCAGGGAAATAGGATAAATGCAGAGGTGCAAAAAATGGTTTTTACGAGTAGGGTATGCCGTTCAACTCCGTACAGCCGTATCAGTGCCTGAAATAGGCACTATGATCAGTTATCTTTGGAATCCAATATAAAATCTCAAAAGAAATGAGAAAGATCGTTGAGTTAAGGTTTAGCACTCCACGAAAGCCAGTCATACTGAATAGGACCATACATGATATTTCAGGCAAGAGTTTATTCCAATGGTAAATCCAACGTTACCGGGTCTGATTATGTCCCGTAAAATATTCTAATTAAAAACTCTCTTGCGCGCATTTTTTGGATCAGACACCGCGTGATGGAGGGCCTGCAAAGTGGAAGGCTCTGAGTAATCTTATCAACACGAAGCCTTGACTCCAGAAGATTAAATCTAATTTCATTCGCACTTGCTATGGTATTAATGAACCGCGAAGTTGGTGCCAATTACGTCTTAATTCGCACATCGACGTTCTCGGTCAAGTGTTCAGCCAGTGAAGCTACATCGAACATAAGCGGTTTAAAGAGGTAAAGGACCATCTTCTTGCTTTTAGGATCCAACTCCTCTTTTACTTTTCTGCAAAAGAAAGCTACTGTCCCGGCTTTGTCTGTCTGTCCGCAGTTTTTTCTGTCCGCGCATTTTCTGTCCATCCTCAGATCTTAAAAACTACTGAGGCTTGAGGTCTGCAAATTAGTATGCTGATCATCCACCCTCCAATCATCAAACATACCAAATTGCAGCCCTCTGGCCTCAGTAGTTTTTATTTTATCTAAGGTTAAAGTTAGCCATAATCGTGCTTCTGGCAACGATATAGGCCAGGCCACCACCGGCCAGTGGTTAAAGTTTCATGGGCCGCGGCTCATACAGCATTATACCGAGACTACTGAAAAATATATCTATTTTCGGTGGCCTTGATTATACGCTGTACAGAAAACTCGATTGCGCAGAAGAAACTTCGGCGCATTTCTTACTTGTTTTATTTGTTCATTTTAATAATCAGGTGGATAAACATCAGAAATGGAAATTACCTTATAATCCTGAAAAAGACACCAAACTCCAGCGGGTGTTTTGAAAGCATGAGTCTTGGCGAAAGTCAGTCCTATTATTATTATTATTATTATTATTATTATTATTATTATTATTATTATTATTATTATTATTATTTCGGAGGATGAACCCTGTTCATACGGAACAAGCCCACAGGAGCCACTGGCTTAAATTTCAAGGTTCTATGGTGTTCATTAAGGAGAAGTAAGAGTAACTATAAAGACCACTAACTGAAATGCTGATTTCAATCTGTGAGTCGACTTTATAGCATTAAATACTAGAACAAAGAAAAGGTTAGTGCCATTAACCAACACCATCAGGCGCCCTAACCTTCCAATGCCAAAGAGCATTGTATGAAATTTAAGCTTGTCAATTTCATTTTGCAGCGCGTTAGGTTTCAGTTCACTCATGCGCCATTTAAAGTTACAAAAACACACGACTCGGTAATATGACTTTGTAATTCTGTTACAAAATAAGTGTTTTTCAAGTTTCTTCATTTCCGTCGAAGCTTTCACTCATCATCGTTATTACAGGTAAACTAACTAAAGTACATGATGAACGTCATTAAAGCGGGTGTGGCAGACGAAAAGGAAAGTTTGGAGGTTTCTTGAAGACAAAACTTCCTGGGAAGTGGTGATCTTCAAGACACAGAGGTTCAAGCTGTACAGCCATCTCTTCTGCTCAAAATAGCACTGTAATGATAGGACTTACATGCCTGTGCTGCAACTTCGTATGCCTTCAAATTTGTAGAAATTCCTCCGAAAAAGCAGAGACATTTCTCTTCTTGAATGCCTGGGCTATAAAGTTGGGAATGCATAGTTTGAATGTGGAGAATTCCATTATACAAACAATCGGTCAATTCCGTAATATCCCACCCTTGTACCCGTATCTTGAAACGTCATGTAAGTCGACGGACATCTGACTAAACGGACATTGAGCCGACACACATTTAGCCAAATGGACAATAGTTCGAGAGGACAATTAACAGAACGAACGCTTTGCCGAAAGAAAATGTGATCTTATACATTTTTCTTGGTTTCTTCTTTTTAACCTTGTGCGATATTCTCCTTTTATCTTTGCAGTGCAATAGCTTAATGAAAGCAATTATAACACCAATGAAACATCATATAATTGCTTCATAAAATAAGAAAACAAATGACATCACAATAAATAAATAAAATATCTGCATTACAGAAAAATCTTTACTGCCCATCTATTAAAGGGTGAATTTTATTCATTGATTGTATTCATGGAAATATATTTGCTTTAAGCATTTTAATTCAAATACGTCTGAAAAATTATTCGGAGAGATTTCAGTTTTTGAACTTATTAATGAAAGTATACAGAATGATGACTCAACTCTCACAGAAGGAAATATACAGCGTCTCCGTCTAACAAGTGTCAGCAGTTCCAGCCACAGGTAAGTTCACCTGCCTGCGGCCAAGGAAGATGGTAAAAGGATATTCGGGTCTAAGGGATTAGTTTTTATAGGATGAAGGAAAAATGGAGGGGGGAAGGGGAAGGGTATAAGGAGCCCGCAGGAAATAAGTTAAGGGAACTGAAAGGTCGGAAATAAGTAAGGGGATTGGTAATTCGTTGGGGAAAGAGTCTTTTACTTGATAAGACTGCTGTACCCAAACACGAGATGGCACAGACATATCCCCTAAAACAAATAAAAGCCCCAGGAAAAGGACAGACTTACTTAAATAACAGTATTTAGATACATAATAATAATAATAATAATAATAATTATAATAATAATAATAATAATAATAATAATAATAATAATAATAATAATAATAATAATAATAATAATAAATATAAAATACTCGTAGTAGCATGAGTCTTGAAATTGAGAAACAAATCCAGTTAGGCTATGTATGGGTACGTTTGTTTAAAAATAAATCTCTACACAGAGCTTTCGGGAATCTGTTCGATTCCCCTTTTTAATATAATTACACATACATAACTGTGGATTTGTTTCTCCAGTAATAATAATAATAATAATAATAATAATAATAATAATAATAATAATAATAATAATAATAATAAATGAATAACATAGCTAATGTATTAATTCACTTCAAACTAATGCCGTTCTGGATTTCATCCGATATTTATATCAAGGTAATTGCGTTCGTTAAGGCTCTAAGTTACATGAATACGACTCAGCAGCTATAAATAAAACAATTAATCATTACAGTTACTAATAACAGTATTATTATGACAGGATTTTACGCATAAAGCTTGCTAGTGAAAAATAAGCGCACTTGATTGACATCAGTTTCTACTGTATAGAGGAAAATTAATTTTTGAAAGTTGCATTTTTTTAATTGCATTATTTCATGCCATTACTAGATTTATAGGTATAATTTTTATATTTCCTTACCTATCAATAATTCTTAAATCTGATCATGAAAAATATAGAGAATAATTTTTTTGTCGGAAAAGTCTGAATGATTTAAATATGTATAGAGATGCTTATTACTGGTTCATATTTAATGTATTCATTTTCTTACTATTTGGGAGCATTTTCCGAACCCTTATATAAAAAAAAATTCGCGATGAATTAAGATTTAATGAACAAATGCTGCAGTTTAATCGACAATTGGTAACTCTATCATGGCTCTTCCTCATTTTCGGAAATCTGTTCATTTTGTGTGATGCAGTAATGAAACATTTCATTTTTCCAGACATTCATGTAAATGTACTAGAAAATGCTTTATTCATAATTCAGCTGCATAGTGAAACAAGTAAAATATGCGTCGAAGTTTTCTGTACAGCCGCTACAGCGTATAATCAAGGCCACCGAAAATAGATCTATCTTTCGGCGGTATCGGTATAATGTTGTATGAGTCGCAGCCCATGAAACTTTAACCACTGCCTAGTGGTGGCCCGGCCCATATCGTTGCCAGAAGCACGATTATGGCTAACTTTAACCTCAAATACAATGAAAACTACTAAGGCTAAAGGGCTGCAATTTGGTATGTTTGACGATTGTAGGGTGGATGATCAACATACCAATTTGCAGTCGTTTAGTCTCAGTAGTTTCTAAGATCTGAGGGCGGACAGAAAAAGTGCGGACAAAAAAAGTGAGAACAGAAAAAAGTGCCGACGGACAGACAAACTAAAAATGAGCATCGGATAAAATGATTTTCTTTACAAATTTTCCAAAGGCTCTGACTGCGGAACAAGTAAATGACGAGTGACAGTAATCCACAAAATAAATCGTTGGTACCAGTACCAGATGGATGAGGAATCAGCTGTTCGTCTACTACGTCAAGAGAAGATTTCCTTCGTTTAGTTCAGTTTTTCATGTAAATTTTTCTACTAATTTTTCTTCTCCTTATTACAGAAAACTCCATTTCATTGCCTTGGAACTATTTGGAGTAGTTATTAATAAACAACTGGACCGTATTTAATACTTTAGATTCGAAAATGATAAGCTCATAGGGTAAAAGATAGTATCAACCAATTCAGTTCGCATTGCTAGCGTGATGTACTTGATAATGTACTGCTTTTATGGAAACATAAGACTTTAAAAAACACAAACGCAAAATTCTATTTAATAAACGTCGATGTTAATAAGGACCAAAGCTTCACTAAGAAGTAATAGTTGGACAGCATTATAGAAGAAGGGACACTGCAAACACCCTTTAGTAATGCTTACAGTGACCCGTTTGAGGTCCACCGATGGCACTGCGCCCCTACAGAGAGAGAGAGAGAGAGAGAGAGAGAGAGAGAGAGAGAGAGAGAGAGAGAGAGAGAGATATTTTACCTGAAAACCATTCAAAAGACTTGGATCCACTGATGTCGCCACGCCCTTGCGGAGAGAGAGAGAGAGAGAGAGAGAGAGAGAGAGAGATTTTACCGCCATAAATTCGGGTCCTGTGTTCCAGGGCACGTCACTATAAGGAGGGATTTGAACGGATGCTGTTGCTATCGACTAACTCAATAAGCATATCAGTTTTAGGTTCAGTGTTACATGGTGGGAGAATACTAAACTTTTGCCTTCTGAAATTGAACATTGATACAATTTGAAGATGTATTATGACCTCTTTTGTACTGAATCATCTTTATGTAACATTTTTATTGCACAATCCTATGACTTACAATAAAGCAATTTGGAAATAATAGCCTAACATAAACGATATTATAACTAATTGTTTATATAGTTATATACTGAAATATTACCAACCGTATGCCTTCTGAAACTGAATATTGATACCAATGTTTGATTTTAATTATCTTTCAGTAACCTTTTTCCTTGCTCAATGTGAGGACTAATAATGAAAACAATTTAGAAATAATAAAATGGATGTATAAATATTTGTATACATGTGATAAGATACATATTAATATATGCTAATTATTAGCTTTTGACTGGGTAATCTTGTACTGAAATAGGACATTACTGTTCTTTTCTAATGTACACTTGAATAAAGGATACACTAATTTATGGTTCATAATTAATAATCATTTCAGAAATTATGCCAGTCTGTCTGTCTGTCATAAGCTATCATTCCGAGGTGTTGAAAACACACCGACTGCATTAAAATATTTTCCACTGTACTGTTAAACAGCGAACTTCATCATTTGGTGTTGGCTGAAATTGGTTTGAAAAAATCATGGAAAAATAACGCTCGTAAGCAAAGAAATTTCGAAGTTCCTGATAAAATACGTAAAGTATAGTGAAATCAGATCGAGAATATAAGTCAATAAAGCCACGTACAAGCTGATTCACATTATAACATCACGTCTTCGACACATCACGTCACGTCAAAGTGCGTGGGAATTTCTTACATGTAATCAAATGGACTTGTTCACACCATCACGCCACGTCACCATCAAGCACACGGCATCCACCGTCACATCACGACACGCTTTCATGGAAAGAATATTTTGACATGACGTGACGTGACGGTGCTTATTCAAGTTTCTTAACGCTAAATCTGTGAGTCGCTGAGGTTGGGCACGAAGTGAACGGGATTGTGATGGATAGTGTGAATACAAGGCACGGCTTATGGGACAGTGACGTGACGTGATGTGTGTGACGTGATGCTATAAAGTGAATCAGCCTCAATTCTGTTAACCTATCACAAAGGAAACTAAAGAAATACATAAAAACATATTTACTTATTTAGGTCGTCTGTTTTCGGACGCATAGAAAATGTTAAAGTGTTCCATCAAAACAGTTTTTATTATTTATCATGAACAAATGCCCAATAATTGTTAGCCGTAAGACGTCCCGAAATATACTTTAAAAGAATCAAAAATAAACATGTGGATTAGTGATTATCAAGAGTTACCGATTTCAATACGAACTTAAGATCCGAGTGAAAAGAATGCCGGGCTTCCACTCGACAGTAAAACCAATTTGGATGTTCAAAGGCTAATGGTAAGCAATGTATGCAAACCTATTTCGAACTCCAACTCTGCCTCCGGGAGAGCCTTTGTCCATGCATGTTCCATGGCAATTCGCTGCGCATCAATTGCAACGTTACCCCCGTTTGTAAAGCCTTGTTGCCCCCAACGATTAGTTTTAGGGAATATGGAAAGAATGGAAAAATTGCGCCGAAGTTTCTTCGGCGCAATCGAGTTTTCTGTACGGCCGCTACAGCGTATAATCAAGGCCACCGAAAATAGATCTATCTTTCGGTGGTCTCGGTATAGTGCTGTATGAGACGCGGTCCATGAAACTTTAACCACGACCTGGTAGTGGCCTGTCCTATATCGTTACCAGAGGCACGATTATGTCTAACTTTAACCTTAAATAAAATAAAAACTATTGAGGCTAGAGAGCTGCAATTTGGTATGTTTGATGATTGGAAGGTGGATGATCAAACATACCAATTTGCAGCCCTCTAGCCTTAGTAGTTTTTAAGATCGGGGGGCGGACAGAATAAAATGCGGACGGGCAGACAAAGCCGACACAATAGTTTTCTTTTACAGAACACTAAAAAGCAAAATATTTTCTGAATTAGAAAAATAACTAAAAACTGGATTAACAGCAACAGGCGTGATTTTTAACATCGTATCATAACAAGTTGCCTATTTTTGATGCCGACGGGATGGTTGTACCATGAAATAATGTAGAAATATACATTGCTAAATACCTGAATTAAATTAAGCTTCGCATGCCCGTCAACAAGGAATATATGTTTTGGACATAATTGTTTCATGCACTTACAATTCTCTCGTAATTTACAGGCAATTTGTAGGCTATGTTAATTAGTTCCATCAGATCCACGCTGAAGGGGTAAAATCCGAATGAAATGGCACCAATCGACTCACTGGTGGGTCGGGAAGTTGGAAAAAACTCCCTTTTCCCCCCAAAAAAATCTACTTATGTGTAATTTAATAGATAACTTTTGAAATCCAAGTAAGAGTTGAAAATTTAGCTTTATTAATTTGACAGGAGCCGATTATTAAAACGCTTTAAAAGCAACATCACACAGATGGTTACCCATTAATACTGTCATCTGAATAAACATGAAGGTTAAGGCCGATGAAAGGTAAAATAAATAGGTTAATAAAAACGGTAAGAAAAAGGGGAGAAATTTTTCCAAGGAATTTCACAGTCTTTCTGAATAAATGGTTTCCTGTTCCCTTTGCGTGTTGTGTCTGATAAGGCCCAACATCGGCAACAAAAGTTGATTGATAAAAGAAAAAGTTCTGGTATTCATTTTTTTTTTTTCATTTTGGCACGAATCACAAACTTCCACGCATACGCACGAACAAACCCACGGACTATGAGAGAGAGAGAGAGAGAGAGAGAGAGAGAGAGAGAGAGAGAGAGAGAGAGAGAAACCTTCATTACCTACACACAAACAAACCCACAGAATATGAGAGAGAGAGACAGACAGACAGACAGAACATAGACCTTCAACGCATGCACTAAAAAACCCCATAGATTATGTGTGTGAGAGAGAGAGAGAGACAGAGAGAACGTACACCATTCAATGAAGACAATCTTCCGATATAATTACTCTTTCCACAAGGTCAAACCATTTCTAATTCAGTCCATCCTTTCCCATACGTTCGTTTTTTTGCAACGTCTAATGCATACATTTTACATTTCAATTTTTATTACGCCATGTATGCTGTAAGAATTAATCTGAAAATACAGCTAGCCTCCACACACACACAGTTATATCTATATATATACATATATATATATCTATATATATACAGCAAATATATATACCTTTTTTTTTAGCAAGTGTTAACAAATAATGTACAGCCCCACGACCTTTCGTTTTGCATTACTAGACACTAGAACCACTTTACAGCTGGTGGGTTGGTGCCACGTTCCCAGTAGATAATCGTTGTACTCTCTCTCTCTCTCTCTCTCTCTCTCTCTCTCTCTCTCTCTCTCTCTCTCTCACACACACACACACACACAGACGCATACATAGTCTACGGGGGTTTTTAGTGTATATTCTCTCTCTCTCTCTCTCTCTCTCTCTCTCTCTCTCTCTCTCTCTCTCTCTAACACAAGATATTAAATACTCAAATAAGCAACAACATTTAAATTCAGAAAGGAAACCAATACAGGAAGAATTCAGAGAAAAAAATATGAGTTGAAAACGTTAGAAAGTCTGATATCTCAAAATAAAACGAAAGTAATTTCTAAAAATAAATGGTAAGAAATAGAAATGTTAATTGTGATAAACCGAATGAAAAAATAACAAATTCTAAAAGTGTATAAAAATAAGAATTTCTTCTAAAATATGGTAATAAATATATATAGTAACGGTGATGAATGAAAAAAAACTGTAACTTCTAAAAGTGTATAATAATAAAAGCAAAATAGATAGATCCTAAATAGTTATCAGCTCAATTATTCCATTCAGCTTGTCACGCGAATATCAACTCGACGGAATTGAGAGGTTTCCCGTCGCTTTAAGCTATACAGCATATCCCTTGTGGTAATTCGGGTGATAGAGATATCCCTGTGTGGTTTACGGTCACTTTCTAAATTTGACTTGACGTCTCAAGGGAACATAGTGGAAACAGGAGCGTATATATGTATGTTTATATACTGTATATACATATATATACATGCATACATACATATTTATATATATGTCAATATATAAATATAATATATATATATATATATATATATATATATATATATATTTATATATATATATTATATATATATATATATATATATATATATATATATATATATATATATATATATATATATATATATATATATATATATATATATATCACTGGAAAATTGAATGTGATAAGTGAAGGACTGAAATCAAATGCATCAAATTACTTTCTCTCTCTCTCTCTCTCTCTCTCTCTCTCTCTCTCTCTCTCTCTGTCTCTCTCTCTCTCTCTCTCTCTCTCTCTCTCTCTCTCTCTCTCTAGGAACTGATAGTTGCTTCTTTTCTAAATTCTTTTATTTTTGAGTTTTTATTATCTCATCTCGAGTCAATGATTTCACCATTGTTACCCTGCATCTAAAGTTGATGAAATCAGCTGATGGCTTCTAAAGAAAATATTTTATGTGAGAAAATGAAAACAAACATGGCAGGTATATTCCTCAAAGATTATTATATGGAACTGTAGTATATATTTTTTTTGTAAAAGCGCAGCGAAATTGTTGTTTTACGAAATTCGTCTTGAAATAACAATGTATGAAATAATTAAAAGACTTCTAAATTCAATTTTGAAGGAAATTTTCCATGTCTATTAACAATCGGAAATCCAGTGTACGCCAGTTCAGCGAATTTCAAAACATATGTTGATTATTCTCCCCCCCCCCTCCCTCTTTGCTCTCGTAAAAATAACGTTCTCTAGTAAAAATATTTTCCTTAGCAAAAGTACAAAAACGTTAAAACATAACATATTATGATTAA
>NC_089783.1:36951624-36969124 GCF_040412425.1 Macrobrachium rosenbergii | reverse complement strand
ACGTCATTGTGGCAAGAAATTATGAACGGTGATGAGAAAGCCTGAAACTAATATGTATGATGAATAATTGCTTCACATTTTCTCGGAGAACTAATTAAAAAAAGGGGGGGGGGAATGGTAAGGATTACTAATGATTTTTTTGTGGGCAATTGTACATATTGAGGAAGTGCTTCTTGGCATAAACTTCTCCGGTATGCAGTCCAACAAATTCCTTTCCCCATATGAATATCGCCAGTTTTTACATGTGCCATAAGAAGCCATTGTTATTGCTTTTCGCATCGAGTCCCTCTCATGTGTAAAATTCTATCTTAAACCTTTGTAGGGTCCCATAAGGATCCACACACCGTCCATCTTACCTGGCCGGCTGATCTCACAACGGGCATCTCCTGACTTACGGGCCAAGCGCATGCGTACAAGAATCACAGCAGATGTCACGCATCCTTTGTACATATGTTATCATTCATATTAATGTTATGTTAAATGTATCATTCTTATAACAAGCATTACAATGTCAGCTTTCCAGCTATATGTATCATAACTTCATTCGTGTCTTGTATATTGATTTATGTGCGTCTTTCCATCCTCCAACACACACAGTTGATTGTAATCTGACCTCTGTTTTTGTTCGCCTCGTGTCAGGCACTACATTTCCGCTCGCAAGAACTATTGACCTGTCTGTTGGGTGTTTGAATAAATAAGTAAGTTTTGAACGCTGCCTCTTACTCGCACACGCCTCCGCACACCTTCATTCCAGCTCACTCGATAATATAAATTTATATACTTTAAACCCGTTACGTTCACCTACATCAACCACATGTTTTGTTTCCCCAATAATACGTCTCTCCTTCAGTCTTTGTGTCCGTCCTTCTTCTCATTGGCTTCTCCCCTCTTTCGTTTCTACAGCCTCATTTGTTCGTTTCCCTTTTGGCTTTCAAAGCTTCATCTCCTGGTGCTGTTCTCCCAAAGTATCATTCTGGTTAAGGACAATTCTAAAATCACCTATATTCCTCTTTGCTTTTCTGTTTGGTGATGGCATTTAGATCCTACAGAATTTTTCTACTTTTGAAAATTGAATTTTCAGATTTTTCCCTTCTGTCGGACTATCGCATAACCTCATAAATTTTCTTTCACAAACCTATAGCTTTGTTGAGGAGGTGGGCTTACTGGACAAATTTTAAAGTCATACAGATATGCAGTGTGTGTGTGTATATATACTGTGTATATATATATATATATATATATATATATATATATATATATATATATATATATATATATATGTATGTATGTATGTATGTATGTATGTATGTATGTATATATATATATATATATATATATATATATATATATATATATATATATATATATATATATATATATATCCAGATATGATTATCTAAATTTTA
Source organism: Macrobrachium rosenbergii (assembly GCF_040412425.1). Classification (NCBI taxonomy): domain Eukaryota; kingdom Metazoa; phylum Arthropoda; class Malacostraca; order Decapoda; family Palaemonidae; genus Macrobrachium; species Macrobrachium rosenbergii. The sequence goes on along the minus strand of NC_089783.1, from coordinate 36,967,718 downwards.
CTGCGGCTTCAGTAACCTAGAGTTTGTGGCGCCAGTTTTAGCAACCATAATCAATCAATCACAAACCTTTCTTTGTGCTTGCATTATTAGGTTTCTGGAAATTATCTGTTTCATGCAAGAAACCTTTCGCTTTCAGAAGTAATAGATTCTCAGATTACTCCTTACATGCCGAATTTCTACATTTTTTTCAATGGATTAATAATAATAATAATAATAATAATAATAATAATAATAATAATAATAATAATAATAATAATAATAATAATAATAATAATAATAATTATTATTATTATTATTATTATTATTATTATTATTATTATTATTATTATTATTATTATTATTATTATTATTATTATGAAGGGAGTAAACCTGCTTTTTGCTGAAAAGAATAGCAGCATCAGCTGAACTGATTTTGTACAAAAGCCAGCTAGCTTGCAGTAATATGTGCTACGAACACTAACCTGAGGGAGTGATAGAAAACGATCAGGCAAAGATCCTCTGGGACTATGGTATCAGAACAGATAGGGTAATACGTGCCAATAGACCAGACGCGACGTTGATTGACAAAATCAAGAAGAAAGTATCACTCACTGATGTCGCAATACCATGGGACACCAGAGTAGATGAAAAAGAAAGAGAAAAAACTGATAAGTATTAAGACCTGAAAATCGAAATAAGAAGGATATGGGATATGCCAATGGAAATTGTACCATAATCATGGGAACACTAGGCACGATCCCAAGATCCCTGAAAAGGAACATGGAAAAACTAGGTACAGAAGTAGCTCCAGGACTCATGCAGAAGAGTGTGCTACTAGAAACAGCGCACTCAGTGAGAAAAGTGATGGACTCCTAAGGAGGCAGGATGCAACCAGGAACCCCACACTATAAAAACCACCCAGTCGAATAGGATGACTGTCATAAATAATAATAATAATAATAATAATAATAATAATAATAATAATAATTAAAACTCCAAGTCACAACGTCATCAATGTTGAGGCATTCCTTTACAACCAATTTGCAGTGAGGTAATATCAAGAGTATAGTAACAATTCTGACATGCCTTTACATCCATGGGAAATATATCCAAAAATGAACATTCTCATAGATCTTTTTACACTTATTAAAATATATTGACACCATACGCATTGTATCCAATAACATCTTGAACGAAATTGAATGGAAACTTCGGACGAAACGTATTGAAAATTGGCACGATGAATTCTAAAATCCTCTGTTTAGTTGGCGCTGCCGGATTATCATTAACGCCGACGGCTGTTGTTTGCCTAAGTCTGCGTAATTCAGATCTAATGGCTGCCATTTATGAATGCGCGGAGAGGATAATAGGTTTCACTTGTATTCAAAATATGCAGATGTTATTCCGAACGCAAATAACAGTACAGATATTGGTACCCGGAACAGTGGGACCCTTGGGGAGGCATCACTTGTCGGAAAGGAGAGAGAGAGAGAGAGAGAGAGGTCATCAGGTTGCAGGTGGTGTTCCGTGAATTGCGTAGGTGAGGGTTTAGAGTTTTCAACAATAAAATATCTTTTTATTTCATTCACTCGTTTTAAAATTGAAATATCCAAAAGACCAGAGACGTATTGCCTCTCATATACTGGATAATGGACTTACTTAGGACAGAAATAGGAACGTGAAAAGGATTAGGAAATTTCAGTCCACGTAGAAGCCAATTAACCATCTGGCAGTTGTCAAGAGTTTTTGGCATATTTCATTTTCTTATAACCTGAGAAAGACTTTACAAGTTAGACGTTCTCTCTCTCTCTCAGGTTGAAAATATGTTAACTAAAAAATTATGAAATTTCAATAATAATCCTAAATGAAATAATAATAAAAAAAATGTTCAATATCCTCAACAGAAAAACAATTTCATTTTTTATCTGAATTTTTGTATTTATAAACAAACAGCAATTTTATATAAAAACAAGTGTAGTTGCTTTTCATATATTATGAAAAAATGTTTTCACTGATTCTCGTGGAGTATACTGTCAATAATTTGAAATTCATTGATGAGTTTACTATTAAACTTCAAGAGTGAATCAAACTTTCTGTTCAAGTATTTTCATCCATGTGGACAGAAGAAAATGATAATATAAAAATTATGCATTCTTTACGATCACATCTTTTGATGTACAATAAAAAGTGGCTTTAGTGATGAAGATCTGAAAACATATCAATGGAACTTTTTTGACTGTCAGCTTTACATGTTCGTCTTAAAAATCTATGTGCTAATCAGTTTTTTTAGTTTTCTGAAAAGAAAACTATCGCGCAGGCTTTGTCTGTCCGTCCGCACTTTTTTCTGTCCGCCGTCAGATCTTAAAAATTACTGAGGCTAGAGGGCTGCAAATTGGTATGCTGATCGTCCAACCTCCAATCATCAAACATACCAAATTGCAGCCCTCTAACCTCACTTTATATTTTTAGCCCTACAGGCTATAACGAGTGCAACCACAGTGAAAATAAAAGCTTATTAATTTTTAGTTTTCTGTAAAATAAAAGTATTGTGCCGGCTTTGTCTGTACGTCGGCACTGTTTTCTGTCCGCACTTTTTCTGCCCGCCATCAGATCTTAAAAACTACTGAGGCTAGAGGGCTGCAAATTGGTATGTTGATCATCCACCCTCCAATCATCAAACAAACCAAACTGCAGCCCTCTAACCTCAGTAGTTTTTATTTTATGCAAGGTTAAATTTAGCCATAATTGTGCCTCTGGCAACGATATAGGCCAGCCCACCACCGGCCAGTGGTTAAAGTTTCATGTGGCGCGGCTCATACAGCATTATACCGAGACCACCGAAAGACAGAACTGTTTTCGGCGCCTTGATTATACGCTGTACAGAAAACTCAATTGAGCCGAAGAAACTCCGGCGCATTTTTTACTTGTTATCTATTACTTGTCGACCATCCCGTTAACGTGGATTTGTGCTTGCGACTGTAAAAGCAAAGCAAAGGTTCAAGTAGAGAAGGTCTATTAAAATATTTGATTTATTTGAGAAACGATGATTTAACAGTGTTATAAGAAACACAGCGAATGCTTTGTAAATATATTTGTACTTGGTAGGATTGATAATCGGACAAAGAAGTATAGGTAATTATTGTTAATACTAAATCCCGGTTTATTTGCTTATGCTCAATCAACGAAAGCTTTTCTCTTTCACATAGATTTCAGTTGGATCCCTTCTTTCCATATTTCCCCTTACCTCCTCTTGCTTCTTCCTAATTAGCACCATTTTCTTGAGGAGCTTGAATTTCAAGTCAGTGGTCCCTTTGGTGGGCTTGTTCCACAGGAATGGGGTTCATCTCCTGACTTACAATAAATAACTGGAATTCAATTGTTAGCACGGACGTCCTACAATTAGAGCAAATACTCTCTAAAATCCTTAATTGCCCAAAGTTTTTTAAGAGTCATCTTACCGTTTAACTCTTCATCGAATCCTGTGAAACATATACAATTAAGGTTCCTTAAACGATAATGAAAGCGCAAAATTTAAAATAAAACAAAATGGAGACTCACGGAGCGAAAGAGTTTTCCACGACTTCATTTGATCGAGGACCCTCCAGCTTTTTCATGAAGTGTAATATAGCCTGATATGAACGGCGCTATAACTTCAAACGCCCCCACATTATTACACTTTCATTCTAAGTGAATTGATGCTTTCAGAATGTCGTGAAATTTGTTCACTCATATTTCGCAAGAGTAAAAATATTGCAACTTAAATTAAAGTGTTACGGCGCTTTCGTACCGGGAAGTGAGTTTCATCATGAACTCGGTAGCGTCCTTGGTGTAGTCTTTCAGACTCTTTTAAAATGTCTCATTGAAAGGTATTTTTCAGTTAAAAAGTGGATTTAATTTAATATTTTCTATAATATTGACGTGGGTGTTATAAGTGAATTTAATTTAACATTTTCTATAATATCGACGTGGGTGTTATAAGTGAATTTAATTTAACATTTTCTATAATATCGGCGTGGGTGTTATCAGTTTTTCATGGTAACTGTGGTTGATATGAGAGAAAGCACTGACAAATTTTGGTTCCCGTTGATATTATTAATATTATTTCCGAGTTGGATCATTTGGATTAGAATTTTTTTTTAATATTAAGAAAAGTCTGTTACTTTCTATGATCACATTCTTCATTTAGTCTTTCATTGTTTCATTTCCCTATGTTAGTAATAAACGTGAAGAATTTTTCAATATGACGAATTTTATCATTGAAGAATTTTATATTGTGCAGAATTTTATAAAGTGTAAAATTTTATAATGAAAAGCGTGAAGTGCATATTAGCTACAACTAACAAATCGATATAGAAATAATTGTTTCCAATGAGAAAACAAGTCAGAAGCTGAGTGATAATTGTAAAGAATAATCGGGTAATAGAATCTGAATAAAAAAAAACACATGGGTTTTACAATATTCCGCTCATAAAGTTTAATGTAAGTAAGGGTAATTAGAACGTTGCATTAAATTTCCGCAACCAAATATACGAAAGCGAGAAAGATTTCTGACATACGATATCATAATAGAAGAGAAATTCGCCTTCCAATTTACATAAGCAAAGGAATTCGATTAAATCCATAACCCGTCACTAGTTCCTTAATATCGTAAAAGATCTGTTGCAACTTGAGAATAAAACACATAGCATTACCTTTCTCCCAAGAGACGCTAGCTATTTTCAGACCACCTCTCTCTCTCTCTCTCTCTCTCTCTCTCTCTCTCTCTCTCTCTCTCTCTCTCTCTCTCTCTTCCTCTGTTTACCCTTTCTTTGTCTTTGGTGGCAATGCCTGTGTAATTGCAGGATTAAACAGACTCCGATTCGTCTTCAATTAATGTGCATAATATCTTCGTCGTATCATATATATATATATATATATATATATATATATATATATATATATATATATATATATATATATATATATATATATATATATATATATATATATAAAACACTGCTCAAAAATCAGTTTTGCTCTGTGTGCTATATCATTAAATCCCTTCTATAATGGGGATTTAACATATATTTCATATAAAAATGAGACTAAATTTTCTATGAGAATATTTTATTTTGATCAGTCGATCGCCGTTCAGGGTCGATTAAGGAATGACTTCTTGTCGAAAGGAGTGACAAAATGATCTAGCAAATGAAACCGATGAAATATGAGATTACTAGAAAGAAAGGGGAAAGAGTGAAACAGGAAGAAAAAATTATAACAAAATACCTATGATATATAGCCATCTAGAACAGAACAGAATAGAGAATTTAGGGCCAAAGACCAAGCGCTAGGACCTGTATATGAGGTCATTCAACGATGAAACGAAAATTCACAGTAAAAAGGTTTGAAAGGTGTAACAGACGGAAAACCTCGAGAGTTACACTGTGAATCAATTGTTAGGTGGAATGTAAGATGAAAAAAAAAACATGAACGGAGGTACATTAAAAGGAATGACAGGGGTTGAATCTTGGGGGCCGAAAGGATGCTGCAAAAACCCTAAGTAACGCGTACAGTGCACCGCATGTGGTGCACTGACGGCACTATGTCGCCGCGGGGTATAGCCATGTAATTAACCTTTGAATTAATACGCAGTAATAATTCTGTAAACGGTTAAATATTATAACCAGGAGCACCCAGCTCCATTGATCAACCTCGCGTTAAACTGGTTGTGTGTGTGTGTGTGTGTGTGGAGGCGATAAGATATTTATTTCTTTGTTTTATTGTTTGCCTTTGAATTAGATTTTTTTTTCTTCGAGAGTAAATCCTCTTAATACCCAAAGGTTATGGAGATTAGAACGCAAGAGCGTCCAACACACAGAACAGTCCGCTGTAAGCTGAGAGCAAATGTTTGTGCCTCAGATTCTACGACCGACAATATTTGCAAAAGGGCTGGCGCTGTGTTTCCCTCGAATCGCCTCTTCTTTCCGAAGAATGCGTTTATATGCTCTGAACCATCCCGAGTTCTATTATTATTCTTTTGTTTTTCATTTAGTTACACCAGTTCAAAACATCTTATGTTTGATATTTCAGTGTTCGTTTGTTTTGGACCGTGATTTCAAACGGATACCAAACAAATTCTTTAATGATACATACATACATACATACATACATACATACATACATATGTGTGTGTGTTGCATAGCATGTGACCCTATATGCTTGAATATATATTAATATATGTTTTTAGTGACGGTTTTTGATGATCTGAGCGTCTGCGTAAGAAGTCCGAGAGAGAGAGAGAGAGAGAGAGAGAGAGAGAGAGAGAGAGAGAGAGAGACATGCAACGCAGATATCAATGATCCTCTGCAGGCGTCTCGGTCATAAAAATAAGTGAAAAAAAATATTGAACCTCAAGACGATGGCATGACAAACCTTATGAATGTTGATTCCGGCTGTTTCAAGGTCGTGACTTGCCTGCTGACAAGAATTCCTTTTAGATCACAATTAGATCACCAGTTTCTGAGCAGATCTTCATAGAGCAGTCTTGAAGTGTTAGGTACATCGTTCAATAACATGGGTAAGAATTATGAAACGTGGACTCAAAAATGCCATTTTTTGCTAGTTATTGCCGAGTCGATTAAATGGGATTGCACTGAGCTAAAACGTGGCTTATGTACGATTCCTGAATTGCCAGGTGAGGTCCTCTAACAGCACATGATATTTTTAATAGAATGGACATTACTCTCAGTTGCTGACTCAACAGTTGTATATATAATATATATATATATATATATATATATATATATATATATATATATATATATATATATATATATATATATACATATATATATATGTGTGTATATATATATGTAAATATATAAATATTTATATATATATATATATATATATATATATATATATATATATATATATATTATAAATATATTATATATATTATATATGTATATCATATATATATGATGTATATATACACACATATATATTATATATACAGTATAAATTCTCTCTCTCTCTCTCTCTCTCTCTCTCTATATATATATATATATATATATATATATACCTATTCAGTCAACAAGTGAGAGTAATGTCCAATCTATTAAAAATATTTGTGCAGTCAGAGTACCCTACCAGGCAATTCAGGAATCGTACATAAGCCGTGTTTTAACTCAGTGCCATCCCATTTAATTGGCTCAGCAATAACTAGCAAAACGGGGCATTTCTGAGTCTACGTTTCATAATTCTTACCAATGTTATTTAACGGTGTACCCAATATTTCAAGACTGCTCTGTGAAGATCTGCTCAGAAACTGGTGATCTAATTGTGCATCTCTTCACTAAGAGTAATTCTTGTTAGCAGTCAAGTTACAACCTTGAAATAGCCGGAATCAGCATTCATAAGGTTTGTCATGCCATCGTCTTTAGCTTCTACATTTTTTTTTCATTTGTTTTTATGACCGAGACGCCTGCAGAGGATCATTGATATCTGCGTTGCATGTCACGGCTCTCTCTCTCTCTCTCTCTCTCTCTCTCTCTCTCTCTCTCTCTCTCAGTCTGTGTCTGGCCGTCTGTCTGTCTGTCTGTCTCTCGCATTTCTTACCCCTACCAGCCTGCATAAGCATAATTTTTATGACTGCATTATAATATCACATGAGTTAATCCCAGATAACCATCGCACCAGCAACAGTTATGATAATAAAAAAAATAACAAAATCCTCCCACGAAAGAATTTCTGCTCAAAAAAGTAAGAAGAAAAAAGGTGGATGTTCATAACATTTCATTTTAGGATCAAATACGCCCCCCCACCTTTTTCAAAAGACCAAAGTATCTTCGGTGAGATTTTAGGTGACGTGATCCTCACACCGTTTTTCACCTTTTTTTTTTTTTGTATTTTTTTAAATTTTTTTGTGGCTTGCGCTCATTTTTCATCTCGCTTTTTGTGTTTCTGATATTTGCCTTCTTGCGTTTCATTTACATTCGTGATTTTGTTCATAATAAGGCAATATGTATATTAGCATTTTATATTTTTCATCATTTAACAAAATTAAATCGTTAAACTGTTGCCTCATTAAATGATTCTATTCGAAGCTTAATTCCAGATTAAAGTTCAAGGACGGGGTAAAAAATAACTTAATAATAACGAATTGTAAGATAATAATTATTTTGAACAATGAGGATGATATATCAAGATAAAAAATAGTAAAGGGTTAAGCACTTTAGAAAAAATGGAGTCTCGCTGCCGCAAGGAAAACTATTTAGCTTATCAAGCGATATCAGTTGGTAAAAAAAAAAAATTTAAATCCTAAGAGCTAAGTGATACTTATTCCCCCGTCCAAAAAAAAAAATTAACCAGTAACCAGGCACATGCATAAAAAAAAATACGGTATTCCATAACGAGTGTTATTTCACCCTTTTACCTCTCGTACAAAATAATATGTAAGGTAAGTAATATTGAGAATAAAAAAAAATCCTGAAATTTACTGCAGTTAATCACTAGAAATCCATCTCAAACAGACAAATAATAACCCCAGTATATATACAGTATATATATATATACATATACATACATATAAATATATTATATACATATACATACATATAAAATATATATATATATATATATATATATATATATATATATATATATATATATATATATTTATACATATATGAAAATCAAATGTGTATTTTACCAATGTTAGAAACCACGGCCCTTTATGATAGGTAATCTTCATCGCTAGTTGTTGAAACTTGTAACCAGATAGTTAATTTATTGGCGGTGGGGGGAACCTATGTAGGTGTGGTGGAGGTGGGAAGATTATTATTATTATTATTATTATTATTATTATTATTATTATTATTATTATTATTATTATTATTATTATTATTCAGAAGAGGAGATGACACAATTCGTACAGAACAAGCCCACGACAGGGACCACTGGCTTGAAACTCAAGCTTCCAAAGAATATCGTGTTCGTTCGAGAGAGGTAACAGAGAGTAATGGGAAATGCAGAAAGAAGAGACCAGTTATTAGAAAAACAGACAAATTAACAAACTACTAAATAAATAAATAAATAAATAAAAAACCTAAGTAAATGATCAAAATACAAGGAAAATTATATCAGGGTAGTAATGCATTGCACATCTTCGCTTGAACATCTGATGTTCCAATTGCACGACGTTCTCAGTGAGGCTGTTCCAAAGTCCAACATGGTGAAGAATACGCTTATCTGGGAATATATCTGGGGGAAACACAAATGACTTCGAAATGTGTTATTTGTTTGTACGGATGTACAGACCACCACTTTTTATTGTCCTTATGCAGGAGACACTTCTTACGGAAGTGTTGGTCTCTCGCATGACTGGTAAGTCGATTTTCCACCGGAAAATGACGCCTTCCCAATCACGACATGGAGGAGTGATGGCCCCTGTAACCACGTGAGGTACCCAGGTCATAGTAAAATGAGAGGAGTATTGGTCTCTGTTCTGAAGTTAATGAGCCTTCGGGGATTCCAGAACTTGTAGGTATAACCGGCAATAAATTTCAGCAATATCAGTGCAGGATTTCCCTTGTACAATCATTTCTCTGTACTAATAATCGAGGCTTTCCATGACACATGTGTGCAGGGATATATATGACCGAATTCATGTGAAAGTTGACATTTCATTGCGTTCAGCCCAATTTTTATCGCTATGAAAAGGCCTTGACGAAGGAAAATTACATAATATCCTTATCACACGGAAAAATGGTTGATGTATCATATTTTTGGAAAAAAAGATGAAATAATTTTTTTATACATCTCAATCTGAGACGGACAAGTAATTGTTACCAGAAATATATACTTTTTGTGAACGCTTTAGAAAGTTTTTGCGGAACAATAAAGATTTTCTTCCCATTTATCATTTATATTGGTAACGTATTGTAATAATTTTAGTCATAAATTTTAGGCTACATTGTAACGTGGAAACTTATGATCCTCCCTTCATTAATTTTTCGTTTGCAGATAATAGCAACATTTGACATTTTACCGCAGGTAAGACAGACAGACAGACAGACAGACAGAGAGAGAGAGAGAGAGAGAGAGAGAGAGAGAGAGAGAGAGAGAGAGAGAGAGAGAGAGAGAGACCTGGCAGACGACCGGAGGAATTAGGCAATCCTGACATCTCTTCCCCTGTCGTCTAACACAGAAAGCAGAATAGTGTTTCAGTTCAAAAGCATTTTCTTTTCAGTTTCAACTGGAAGCGAGGAGCCGTTCCAAGGATTACAGCCGTTTCAGACCATTTCCACGTGATACGATCTGCCTAAGTGAAACACATCACTGCGAACAAATTTTTCATTTTACTCTTTTACTAAGTATTTCAATCGCATCATTTATAAAGCCACAGCCAACTTTTACATATTGCGTGGAAGGAAGGAAGGAATATAGAATTTAGGCCAAAGAACAAGCGCTGGGATCTATGAGATCATTCAGCGCTGAAACGGAAATTGAGAGTAAAAGGTTACAAAGGCGTAACAGGAGGAAAACCTCGCTGTTGAACTATGAAACAATTGTTAGTAGAAGGTGGATAGCAAGATGGAAGAAAGATTATGAATGGAGGTACAGTAAAATGAATGAAAGAGGTTGCAGCTAGGGGCCGAAGGGACGCTGCAAAGAACCTTAAGTAATGCCTACAGTGCACCGCGTGAGATGCACTGACGGCACTACCCCGCGACGGGGTTTACATATTGTGTGACTCAATGCCAGATGCAAAATAAGTTGGGAGATGTAATGACGAGAAAAGGAATGACTGGGTGGATGCTGTTTCAACTGGAAGTGAAAATAAAAGTGAATTTGGATAGCAATTTAGGAAGTAGAAGAGATCGGATGATATGGCTGTTAAGTAAATTTACAGCAATTCAGGAAGTAGAAGAGATCTGATGATGTGGCTGTTAAGTAAATTTACAGCAACTCAGGAAGTAGAAGAGATCTGATGATGTGGCTGTTAAGTAAATTTACAGCAATTCAGGAAGTAGAAGAGATCTGATGATGTGGCTGTTAAGTAAATTTACAGCAACTCAGGAAGTAGAAGAGATTTGATGATGTGGCTGTTAAGTAAATTTACAGCAATTCAGAAAGTAGAAGAGATCTGATGATGTGGCTGTTAAGTAAATTTACAGCAATTCAGGAAGTAGAACAGATCTGATGATATGCCTGTTAAGTAAATTTACAGCAATTTAGGAAGTAGAAATGATATGGCTGTTAAGTAAATTTACAGCAATTCAGGAAGTAGAAGAGATCTGATGATGTGGCTGTTAAGTAAATTTACAGCAACTCAGGAAGTAGAAGAGATCTGATGATATGGCTGTTAAGTAAATTTACAGCAATTCAGGAAGTAGAGGAGATTTGATGATATGGCTGTTAAGTAAACTTACAGCAATTCAGGAAGAAGAGGATATTTTATGATATGGCTGTTAAGCAAATTTACAGCAATTCAGGAAGTAGAAGAGATTTGAAGATATGGCTGTTAAGTAAATTTACAGCAATTCAGGAAGTAGAAGAGATTTGAAGATATGGCTGTTAAGTAAATTTACAGCAATTCAGGAAGCAGAAGGCTGTTAAGTAAATTTATAGAAATTTAGGAAGTAGAAGACGATTTGATGATATAGCTCTTAAGTTAATTTACAAGAATTTAGGAATTAGTAGTGGCTGTGATTATGGTTGTGGGGGTGGGGCTAAGAAATAAGAATTAGGCTGTGATTGGTAAGATGATCAAATTTAAGGAATAATGAGAAAAAAATTGCTATACTCGATATGGAGTAGGAGGACAAAGTTCATCGCATGCCTGAGCATGACTGAAATACTCTAAGACCAATCTTGAAATATTGGAAGGAATGATTGGAAGATTGTTAATTGTTCAAAAGTGAAAGGTGATAAATCTGATAAAATATTTTAGAAAATGTGGAAAAAAAAATGTAACTTGGAATTATTCAACGTAAATGGTGAGATCGTCATTAAACAAACACACACACAGTTGTATATACATACATAGGTTGAAGGATATGTTTTGAAGGAATATATATATAATGGAATAATAATGATAAATATATTATATATATCAAATAAATATATATGAATATATATATATATATATAAATATTTACATATATACTGTATATATAATATATTTATATACAAACACAGTATATATATATATATATATATATATATATATATATATATATATATATATATATATATATATAAATATATATAAATACAGTATATATATACATATATATATATACATACATACATATATAAATATATATATATATATATATATATATATATATATATATATATATATATATATATATATATATATATATATATATATATATATATATATATATATATATATATATATTATATAAAAGATGAGTGAGAAGTTTGGAACTAAAAAAAAAAGTTTTAAAGGGCTTACATGAAGCTATGAAAATATTTTTAATGAAAGAGGTGATAAAGTTGTGAGATGGAAAAGGGCTCAGGGTGTATTTATTAAAAGCTAATTCTTTTTTCGTTTTTAAATCAAGGTTTTTATGATGAAAGGGAAACCATTTATTGAACATAATAAGAGAATGTTTGCTTTTAATATAAAGACGGCCGTGGGGTAAGAAACTATTTATTTGTAAGAAGTATTTGCAGAAATTCGTACAGTTTTTATATGCATAACAATGATGCTTTATCTAAGACGCTTTATCTATAAATTAAACATTCTTTTTACTGCCTTTTGGTGAGCATTCGAGACCTGTCACTTTCATTCTATAATTTCATTTTTTTTAATCAAATCGCTGGCAAATGGAAGCAAGGAAGATGAGATAATGTTTAGTAACGATTAAGAGGAAGGAATATACAGTTAAGGCCAAAGGCCAAGCACTGGGACCTACGAGGTCATTCAGTACTGGAAAGGAAATTGAGAGTAGGTAAGTTTGAAAGGTGTAACAGGAGGAAAGCTTCGCTGTTGCACTTTAAAATTATTGTTAGGAGAGGGAGGATAGCAACATAGAAGGAATATATGAATGGAGGTACAGTAAAAGGAACGAAAGGGGTTGCAGCTAGGGGCCGAAGGAACGCTGAAAAGAACCTTCAGCAATGCCTACAGTGCACCCTGCGAGCTGCACTGACGGCACAACCCCCCTACGGGGAACGATTGCGAGGGAATATGTAAACGGTTGAATCATAAACACGCCTTTAAGTTATGTTTCAGATAATGTCAAAATATGAAAATGATCACCAAAAGAAACAGGAGGTATGCTAAAGTTCGCGAATAAAGGCAAATGCACAAAGATAATGATGAACAAACTCCCTTTATGTTTTTTCTCATGTGTGTGCTGTCCCTTTAATTGTTGATCTACCGATCATAACCTTTATAACTATAATCTAAGACTTTCTTATGGAATCAGCTTTCTCTTGGGATTACGGAAAATGCTTTTCCACAATTGAAATTCTCAGTCTTATATATATAGTAAATGGCGAATATTTAATTATTTTTGTTAAATTTTTTCAGAGAGAAAACTACGACAAAACAATACTTTAGTGATTGTTTGGCCTTAGAAACTGAGTATAATCAAGTCTCTCTCTCTCTCTCTCTCTCTCTCTCTCTCTCTCTCTCTCTCTCTCTAACTGCGCGTTCACATATCAAGCAAAAACGATGCTTAATTTCCTCTGCTCGCTTGATTCCATTAACACGCATTTGGTTCGCTGTAAAAGAAGTAAAAAAAACTTTCACCGACCATCCATTAAGATAAGGCCGATTCCAATTGGGTAAGATTCGCATCCATCCCTGTTCTTGAGCCGTGAGATCTCCCAGAAAGAAAATTGTACAAAAGTATTTCTTTTTCTTTAAACAAAACGACTTTTCTGCAGGATACCCGTAGAGTGGGGTCAGAGTGATCGATCTTTTTGCTTGATATGTAAACGCGCAGTTAGAGAGAGAAAGAGAGAAAGAGAGAGAAACATTAGAGCCTTGATTATACTCGGTTTCGAAGGACAAACAGTTACCTAAAGCAATTGTTTTTGTCTTAGTTTTCTCTCTGGAAAAAATATAACAAAAATACTTAAATATTCTCCATTTGCTGTTTATATAAGACACTGAAATTCAATCGTGGAAAAGCATTTTCCATAATCCCAAGAGAAAGCTGATTCCATAAGAAATTCCTAGATTATAGTTATAAAAGTTATGAGCAGTAAATCAACAATTATGCTTATGGTTACGAAGGAGATATTTAAAAGTTTTACAGTTTAGAATATTACTTACTACTAAACGAAATAAGAATGAGTCTCATCGCTTCACAACTGACTAAAATTATTATAACGTTTCTACTAAAGGGTTTTTATAATTGATATGAGTTAATAATGAGGAATTCTCATTTACTGCACTTTCACTTTTGTATATCAGACTATAAGCTCTGTCCATTTTCAACTGTTGGCGTATCTGCAAGGATAAAAGTTACCATACCGTAAAATATTTCTTATTACAATTAAATTTACTTTAAGAAAACTTATACTTTCGAGACATTCGGAAAAGGCACATTACGCTAAATTCCTTCTCGAGAGCCACTCACAACTATCGCAGGAACCTCTTTGTCTGATTGGACGCTAATTAGTTTGACCTCCGGTACTTTCTGCGAACATAAATGTCCGCGAAACGGCTCATTCAGGTCATTTATTTCAGCTCAAGCATTCTCGTTGCTAAATACAGTCTGCTGTTCTAGGAAAATTTGCAGAATATCTCGAAATACTGAACAGGGCATTAGGTCATTCACGTTCATTTACAATTTTAGAGATCTGGGAATCTCTGGGAGCAAAGCGTTTGTAAATTTGTATTTAATCGCCGTAGTTTGTGGGAGGACTGAATCCAACAATTTTAACTTTAACTTTAACTCTACTGGGAAAAGCTGTTTTTTATGTACAAAATTCATCCGTCAAATGTAACATGATTCATGATATATTTTACGATTAAACCATTTTCGCTGTAATTTTCAAGTATACAAAAAAATATATAGCCTTTGGAGTTTTCACCAAGTGAGTTGTCTATTTTTTAAGATTAATTTATATAATTTAGATAAAATCAAGGCACATTACATAACTCACAGTGCAAAGTCAGCCGGCTACATATGATTTACTTTACCATATAATTTCAAAGGAAAATATTTACTAGTATAATAATTCTCAAGTTTCCTCTCCTGTTGATTTTAATTTGATGAAATTGCGCAATACCAAAACAAAACCATAAAACGTAATAAGAGGTAATATTTTTCATAATCAAAGTCAACGCAAACAAGACCCTTGCATGTCTGGTCCACACAATTAAGACATTAACCAACACGCCACCAGTGTTCCATTTGGGAAAAATAAGATAATGGGCCTTTCTTCCATGTATATATACAAACAATCTCGTACGCACAAACACACATACACAGCCACACACACACACAAGCACATATGTTTATATATATATATATATATATATATATATATATATATATATATATATATATATATATATATATATATATAATATATACATATATATGCATATATATACATACATACATATACATATATATATATACATTTATACATGTATATTTATGTATATATACATATAACAGTATATATATATATAATATATATATATATATATATATATATATATATATATATATATATATATATATATATATATATGTATATATATGTATATATAAATATATATATATGTATATACATGTATATACAGTATATATACACATATATATATATTATATATATTATTTTTTTATATAAATATATATATGTATATATAAATGTATATGCATATATACATGTATATAAAATCTTTTCTTTCGACCTTATTAGTCATACTGTATAGCAGGGTCAGCCGCTCGAGACAAGTTTCTCCATTTATTTCTATTCCTTGCATCTTCCTCCCCCTGTCCCACCTCACCCATATCCCTCCTCACTAATCCATCCATCTGATCCGCTGATGTCCCACACTCCTCCTCCCCATCACTGGCATGTTCTTAGCCCTCTTGATTGGGTCCACCTCCTCTCTTCTTACTACATGGCCA
>NC_089783.1:36874124-36941624 GCF_040412425.1 Macrobrachium rosenbergii | reverse complement strand
TCGGCGCATTTTATATTTACTTTATATATCAGAACTAACCTGTACAAATAAAGCGAGAATGCCCCTCAGTGTGAATTTAATATAGGCATTGTCCTTTTTTTTCAGGAATAAAGACTTATTTAATATAAAGACGCAGTAGACGGAGTTCCTACTATGAACAATTTATTTTAATGGTTTTATTTTTTTATAAAATCATCAATTTATTTAGTTCTGATTCATTGGCCAAGTTTATGTACTGATTATTTATAGAATGTGTTTTTTTTTTTTTATTGTAGGAGGTGAAGCAATATCAATAGTTTTGGTAACGTTCTTTTAAAGTGTGAGAATTTTGAGAAAGCAATTGACCACGTGAAGTGATTTACAATTCTCGCCATAATGAAACAGAGGGAGAGTGCCAGGCATGAAAATTAAAACTTGCTTTTTCACTGACCATTAGCTTTGCCAGAGGGCTAACTTATCATTCAGAATACCAGGATACCAGTTTGTGCTTTCTGTAAAAAAAAAAAAAAAAAAAAAATTATAAAAAAGTGGGAGACAGGATAACGTAAGGAATGTACAATGGAATGGAGAGTTTAGGCCAAAGGCCAAGCACTGTGACCTATGAGGTCATTCAGCGCTGGAAATGAAATTCAGAGTAGGTAGGTTTGAAAGGGGTAACAGGAGGAAAATCTCGCAGTTGCACATTATTCTAAGGAAAGGGTGGATAGCAAGGTAGAAGAAAGATAATATCAATGGAGGTGCAGTAAAAGGATTGAAAGGGGTTGCAGCTCGGGGCCGAAGGGTCGCTGCAAAGAACCTTTAGTAATGCCCATTGCGCACCCCGTGAGGGCATTCAGCGCTGAGAGGGAAATTGACTGTAAAGCAGGTTTTAACGGCGTAACAGGAGGAAAACCTCGCAATTGCACTGCGAAACGATTGTCAGAAGATGGTGGAGAGTAAGATGGAAGAAAGAGATTGTGGAGGGAGATGCCGTGCAGTGAAAGGAACGAGAGAGATCACAGCTAGTGGCCAAAGGGACGCTGTAACGAACCTAAAATACAGTGCCTACAGCGCATTGCGTGAGGTGCACTGATGGCATTAGCCCACTACGGGGTTTTTGACCGTTTGCTCTGGATCATAAGTCTTCTCACGGAGAGATGAACTTTATACTTAATTTTAAACTGTATATAACTTAGCTAAGATTAACATTTTATTTATAAATGTTAATCTTTGCTAAGTTATATACAGTTATATAACTTAGCTAAGATTAACACTTACAAATAAACGACTCGCCGTTTCATGTCCTTTGGTAAGTGAGAGCAATAACCCTTAACAATCACGTAGTTAAAAAAGCAACATTCAAATAATGCAACTGACTTGCAAGCTGCAGCTCTTGATTTTACTTCTTTTCATCGACTGGCCAAATGGGAGATATCTCATCCGGCGAATACCTGCTATACATTGGCTATTAAGTTTGTTTACGCTCGTTTGCAGGCACTTGCATGCAACGCGATTTGATTGCTTTCAACAGCGATACGCAATTCTCGGAGATATCCGCCAGTATCCTTCTCCATATCTCGCTCTGAGAGTTGTGTTTAAAATGTTATCTAGTTCGTGCTGGCTTTGTATACTGTAATTAATAAATATGTATCAATCGTTATAAATATTAATATGGTTCCGATTTCTCGAGGTACAATAGGGGATAGTAATAATTTGATTAGAGACGGCATTTGCATTATATATATATATATATATATATATATATATATATATATATATATATATATATATATATATATATATATATATATATATATATATATATATATATATATATATATATATATATATATACATATATATATACATATATAATTTATATATATATATATATATCTATTTATATATTTATATAATCTATATATTCATATACTATATAGTTATGTGTGTGCGTGTTTATATTTAACTATCTTTTCAATGCAAATGTAATCTCTAATCAATTACCGCCACTGACCTAGTGCACCTCGGCAAATTAGTACAGTTTTTAAAGTTATAACGAATTGTGTATGTGACGCTCCAAAATTGTATGTGCTTCTGAATATATTTGTTCTCCCATTTGTTGTTTTTTTTCCAATTTTGAAGGTCGATACTGATATGTTATCATCACATCAACATTGTTAGGTTGTGCAAACCGCAGAAATACTAGAAAAGGAAATATTTAAAGACATATTGCCAGTATATTTAGTGAAATTCAGCAGGTTTATGCTTAGTACATTTGAGGCTATCAGTTGAGAAACATGCCAAGCGTCATCCTGGGTCTAAGTAATTTTTAATGTAATTTATTATGGCACTTGGCATGTTTCTCGACTGAAAAGCTCATTTATACCAAAGGCCAAGCGCCATGACCTGTCAGGTCATTCAGCGCTGACAGGAAAATTGAGAGTAGAGGGAGAATGTGGAAAGTAAGAAGGAAGAATGAGAATAAGAATGGAAGTACAGTAAAAGGAATGAAAGGGGTTGCAGCTAGGGCCCGAAGGGACGCTGCAAAGAACTTAAGTAATGCCTACATTGCACGGCATGCGGTGTACTGATGGACCTACCCCACCCACCCTCTACGGGGTCTTAGCACATGAACAATTCCGGGGAAATAACTGCATCGTTTATCTTTTTCTATACATTTCGAATATAATTATTGTTGAAACATTACGTGTGTATAACAAGTCGGTATTACTAAGTGATATTTTCAGTGCCCTTTAATTTTCAATAAATCGCATATCCTAAAAGTATCTATATTCAGTATTCATCATAATAATCCTTCCCATGTGGTATGTGAAATTAGGTAGGAAAACCCATGATGTAAGTTTTATCATCATTCGCACACCGTTACTAATAAGGTTATTGGTGAAGAAATCCACAATGGCTTAAGCGTAAATATATAATAAACTATACATACAGAACGAGGGCTTTCGAGAACATGCTTCATACTCCTCAAACTGACTGAAAACGCTAGAGTAACCTTCGAATTAAAAAAAAAAAGTTTTGAATAAAACACACACATGAAAGTTTAAAACATGTTTTTGAAAGAAAAAACCGGTCGTAATTTGAAAATAGCCAATTCCGCAGTTCAGGTAATACCATTGTTCTTCGTAGATAAATTGTCCCGGTTACTGAACAACAATATAATAGGCTTATTACAGTTTCGATGTCGATATTCCAATTTCACGTGACTGGGACATTATTTTAAGAGATTACAATAAACATGCTGATATTAAATACATGAAAACTATCGAAGTTATGTATTTTTAGCTACCAGAAACGTTACTGTTGCCTTGTCAAATTAGGTTTCCCAATAGTTGTCATATTTTAAGCGTCCCAAATATTTGATCCAAGTGAAAACGGTTATTTTTCGCATTATCATATTTTGAAATTTAACCCCTTTTATTCTGCCGAGTATTTTCAGCGTTGATGTTAAGTAAAGGAAAATTTATGGGTTGTTAAACAAGCCGCTTCGATTCAACCTGATTGTAATTTCCTCTCTGGATAGATATAGTATTGTAGTAGAGTATCCTCTCATTCGCTGAAATATCCATTCATTCCGATATCCCAGTGATAACGAGGTACCATCCACAAGACTATTTCACACTCCCAAATGCTTTCCCATATCAATGGATCTCTCACATTTACACTGAAATATACCAAAGATAACCGTTAAGCTCCGAATAAACAATGATGTTATACCTGGCCGAGCAATGCTGAAGTTGAAACGATACCTCATAAAAGCAATATTAATATTTGCTCCAATAGAGAATCTTTCTCTTGGTCCGTTGTTCGGTTGAATGGCGGGTTTAAACAGCACAAGGGATGAAGGGCGAGCTGTCTACAAAATTTTCCAGCTATGTAAAAGCAAGGACTTAAGTTGATGCAATTAACATGAACATACGAAACTTAATTTGCCCTTTCAAGGTCGGTAATTATGTTTTATCAAAGTCATTATATCAAACTATAGGTCTAGTGTTTTGGCGTCATTCAGAATTACATGACAAATAACCACGGTTTGTAAACATTTCTCTGAGCTATGACGCCCTACAGTAAGTTTAGAATAGCTCAAAATGTAAAATTTAGGCCAAAAGTGCTGGATCTATGAGGTCATTCAGCGCTGAAAAGGAAATCGAGAGCAAAAAAAGTTTTAAAGATGTAACAGGATGAAAACCTTTCTGTTCTTTTATGAAACAGTGTTAGGAGAGGGTGGGAAATAAGATGGGATCGAGAGGAAATGAGCTGAGGTACAGCCGAAGGAACGCTGCAAAGAACCGTAATTCCTAAAGTGCACAAAGCGACGTGCACTGACGGTACCATTCCCCGAGTACGGGGTACACCAGTTTAGGTTGTGGGTCCCGGGCATGTGAAGCCCTCCAGCCATACAGCTTGGCATGAAGGTTTGATACGTGCGCAGGAAACCGTTCAGTTCGTTCTTGTTGATATTTTATTAGCACTTACAGAATCATTCTAAGTCTATCCTCTACCAAATTCTAAACACCATTCGCTTATGTTATTTACACAAGGTTGGGGAGCGTTGACCAAGTTTTTATCGATGACTTGAGTGATAATTTATTGCCTAATTTCAACACACTGAAACCTAGCATATGAACACGGGAGTAAAACTGATGAAGATCGACCATCAGGACACTTACCTCCATTAGCTCTCATAAACCACATCAAGAAAATTTAAACAAGACTAACGTATGAGTTGAACACCAAGAGAGAGAGAGAGAGAGAGAGAGAGAGAGAGAGAGAGAGAGAGAGAGAGAGAGAGAGAGAGAGACTTAAATACTCTAATGTATTAAAGCAATATATGAGAGGAGTTCTGTCTCAGGCTCAGCCATGAAATGTAAGTAATAAAATGTTTGTTCCTATTTTCCGATGTAGTTAAAATCCTACTTTAATAGTTTTATGCTAGTGCCTCAGGTGAGTAGTCCTCTGTAATTGCAGAGACGAAATCCATTACAACTTCTCTAGCCTTCAATTTCAAAAGGAAAGTATACTTTTGCTCTAAATAATTAACCTAAAAACTTTTTCCATCGAGCGTAATGTCCAACTTTAATTACTTTCCTAATATACCAGATTGCGACATTTAACATTGTTACTAAACATCAAGGTTTCAATTTAACTAAATATCTGCTGCCATTTGCTAGGCAGCTTTAAGCAAAAATATGTACCAGTATCTTCTAATATCAATAATGCTGTAATGTCCAAGTAATTTTTTTTACAGTAAAATTTACATGCTTTGTCACAGATTTGGCATGTTTCTTCTCTGGTGATACTAAATTTAATCTATAATTTTTGGCTGCATTTTATCCAAAGACTACAAATTGCAGATAATTCCAATAATAATTACAAACACGAGACTCAAATTGAACTTATTACCCGAATTCCTTTCAAGACAAATATTCTAAATTTTCAGTCCTTTACCATGAACTTTCAGACTAATCAACATCAAATCATACCAAAAAGTTAACACGTTTTCTCGAGTTATAAAAACACAACCATATTAATTTTATGGTATCAAGACTAAAACACCAAAACTATTTTCTTAAATATTACCAACTTCTAGTACACCTGGGCTTCTGGTTTCGTAAAATACCCAACTAGATGACTTGTTCTATTAATTGCAAAGTTATTTTACATCATAGCATTGTAAAACCCAAGGGGAATTTAAACCTTATAATTTACGACATCTATTACTGTTGAAATTAAGAACGTACGCATTTACAAGGGTATTTTATGTTTATTTATTGAAGTTTCAAACAACTTAATTACACCTCTTGGCCATCACTGAAGGAGAGTTTACAGAATAATTTGAAGAATATCAGCAACTCCAGGTTCCATTCTCGCCTCACTTAAAAATTGTGGGCTAAAAGCAACGAACGGAGGAGCTCTTGAATAACATTAGTAATGTTTGCAATATCTTAGATAAGTTTGTCCCCCATGAACTGTTCCAGTAGTATCCCGGAAAAAAAAAACGGCTGCAGAAATGTTTCTTGCATACGACAAAAAATTATATACAACGATCCTTACAAAATCAGTAAATAAGGATTTACAACTCTGAACTAAAACCTTCACAATAGATCCAACTTTCTCCTGTATAAACCATTTATAAAGCCTCTGACCTGACCCGAAAAAAGTTCGTAAGTTCCAAAAACCAAGGGAACAGAGTGCAAAAAACTAGTCAAGTGGCCAAAAATACCGCCCCCATAAAGGTCGAGGTGTCAGATGCCGTGCAAAATTACAAAAAACTTCATTTCGCCAAGGCTGCTTTCGTCAGAGCATGACAATCTGGCACTTTGACTTAAGTACGATTTGTTAATTTCAACATTACTGGAATAAAGCCTCAACTTGAAGTAGATTTATTGATTGTATAGAATTTATTGATTGTATAGAATACGTAAGTAAAAATAGGTCTGTCTGTTGTATTAAATACAAAAATATGGGCTTGCCTATTGTATAATTTGTCCTATCACCCAAGTTCTAAGCTATAAATTACTGACAGCAGTTGCAAACGAACACTAATTCACGTTAAAAACTTTCAAATAATTCAAAATGAAAAGTTCCATTTAAAAAATTACGTTAAATCTTGAATTTTTCGAGCAAAGCGTTACCAAAAAGTTAAGCTATCTAAGAATCTTAAAGGTTAACGTCCCTTTAAAGGAGAAAAAGGTACGAATGGAAAAGTAAAATTAAATTACTTCTGAGCTTAGAAAATCATTTTAAGAATGGCAAAGTAGTTCAAGTACTTTCATCTTCAATATCAAGAAACATCTGGAAGCTTACGTTAACTTGATTACAATCTCATTACAAGTTTAAAACCAACATTTGTTGAAAGGCATTTACTAAATAAAAATTAGAAAAAATCTTAATTAGCAATTACGTTATTTTAAAATTCTAAAAAAACAAAACTTAAATCAAGGTACTTTAACTTCTAAGATTGGCTAGACATGTGCACTTACCACCTGCACTTACCACCTGAAAGGTAAAGTTTATTAGTAGTTTGAACCCCCCATGCACCAGCGCATAACGCCTTATACTTATGGAACAGGGCATGGGGGGGCGGGGGGGGCTCCACCCATACAGGGGCACCGCCCCTGAAAGGGTGGCGGTAAAAATAAAGTTTGGTACAGACAAGTTTTATATATACCTTATTATATAAATACAGTAGATTGAGATAAGTTATCCAGATTAACGATTTTTGACTTCCAGTTAATATTTCTCAGGCTTAGTTTGCTTCACAAAGTGGTTCAGACTTGAAGATAATCTGGAAGCAGCATTAAATATAGTGAAGTTATAGCAATATACGTAAATCATAGCTTCAAAGTAGAAATAAAACTTGAAAATTTCAAGTCCGGACACGGAAGTCACATAAGGCAATTAACAAGCACATTCAAAGTTCAAAGTACTCTTTAGGCTCGACTGAATACTAACCTTCACGTATCATCAGAGATCTCCCTCTCCTTCGTAGACCAACAATGGTTTCCTTAATCTTCATGGACCATCAGAGGCCTCCCGATTCTGAAAATATTAGATTCTTAATACAGAAATAAACCTATGGTCTACCAGAAGTTCCATAACCTACGGGTTAAAAAAAAAAAAAAAAAAAAACTCGAAAAAATAGTCGAACCAATAGTAATACTATATGACTTTTGAAGCTTTATACAATATTGATTTAAAAAATGCATTGTCCATGAATAGCAGTAAGCTTATGATATTCACATCTGCTATAATATACTGTACAGCAAAATGCTGTGAAAAATTTAACTTATCAAAATCTCAATAAATCAATAAAGGTAAAGTTTTGGAAGTAAAATTGTAAAAACTTTGAAACGAACAAAAATAAACCTATTACAAAAAAAAGGTCTATTACAATTAGCCATAACTTTAAATAACTAATTCCGGGAAAAATTATGATAAGGGGAAATAAACTATTAACTTAAGAGATTCTTGAAATGAAAATAAACACTACCGTCTAATAATATTTGCATCTGCTACAATCCACTAAACAGAAAAATAAACGAAATGATGAAACTTCAGAAAATTAATAAAGAAATGAAGATAAATAAAGAAATGAAGATAAAGTTTTAAAATTATCAATGAAAAAAACTTTAAGAAACAGGAACAAACCTGTTACAACAAAATCCACAGCAAGCCACATCATATAAGTACAAGATCCAGGAACAATTACGATAAGGGGAAATAAACTATTGACCGAAGTAACGAAATTTTTCTTGAAATAAAAATATTGAACAACCGTCTAATAATATCCACATCTGCTATAAACTACTATACAGCAAATGCTTTGCGAAAAATTATGAAACGATCAAAATGTCAACAAAACAATGTTGTTAAGTTTCTAAGAGATCAATGAAAAAAACTAGGTTTAATAAATTAAAATAAACCTACAACAAAATCATGCCTATCACAAGAAGCCACTACATCCAAGTAACGGGATCCAGGATCACTTATGAAAAGTTAAAAAGAAACTATTAACTGAATTAATAACGAAATTCTTAAGATAAAAATACCGAAGGATGCATAACCATCTACTGAAGCTTTCCACTTACAGAGAATAATCACGACTTCACGAAGACTCAAGCCGCGTAACTCGAATCAACCGACACGCTGTTTCCTTACTCAGGTGGCAGAACAGAGAACAGAGTCGACACAATTTTCCTTCTCAGGTATTAGAGCAGTGTAGAGCAGAGTTCAGAGTTCCGTAGTTTAAGTACGAAATAACACAACAGATATTAATCACCCAAGTACGAATTAACACTACAGATATTAATCACCCACAAAAGCAAGAACTAAGCGTACAGGCAGTTTGCTCGTCAAGAAACACTGTGCCGTTCCAGTCACCATCAAGGACCGCGGAGTCACCTGTTCGACACTTGGACGATCTGCGCGGAAGAGTACCGAGTCCTTGTTTGTTGTTTAAGGGGAAACTTTCAAAGAATCTGTTGATGCTTGAATGCTAACTGTATGATTACTGAATTTTGTGACTTCTCTCTTTTTTTTTTAATATTGGCTTTTGTATATCATAACGGAAAACCTTGAACAATAATTTAGCGAACAAAAGAATGGAAATTATTCCGAGTGTTAAGTACATTGTCACTAACTAAAATAATAAAAAATAATACTACTCACTCTTCCCTTGTAAGGAATATTCCAAAAGGCGTGTTATTTGAATCCATTAACCACAGCAATAATACACACACACTCACACACATATATATACGGTGTATATATATATATATATATATATATATATATATATATATATATATATATATATATATATGTATGTATGTATATATATGCATATGAATTGTATGGTAACAGTGTAGCTCAGTCTTTTTAATCTACCGTCGATTTAATATAGACAAATCGAAATAACTGTTGATACTGATACATGTTTTTACCTTAGTTAGCAAATTTGTTTCACCTTGTCTTAGCATATTGGGAAAAGTGATTATAGTTAATATAAATGCTTCTGCTTATTTCGAAGATTGTGGTACTTTATGTAGGTAATAATTGTTGTTTACTGAAACTATCATGACTGTCTTAATGCAAAAATAACCTTGTGTCTTATGTACAAGAATATCATATAAACTTACGGCTGCACATTAAAGATTATGGCATTATAAGCAGATAATAATTATTGTTTATTGAAGCTTACCTTCTTAGCCTAAAAATAACCTTGTGTCTCTTATGTATTCTAATATCATACAATTTTAAGGCTGCATATTATAACCTACCGTCCCCGTAGTGGGGGGAGAGGTTGTGCCGCCCGTGCACCTCAGGCGGTGCACTGTAGGCATTACTTAGGGTTCTTTGCAGCGCCTCATTTCATTCCTTTTACTTTACCTCCGTTCATACTCTTTCTTCCATCTTGCTATCGACCCTCTCCTAACAATTGTTTCATAGTGCAACTGCGATGTTTTCCTCCTGTTGCCCTTTTCAATCCTTTCTACTATCAATTTCCCTTTCAGAGTTGAATGATGTTATGGGTCCCAGTGCTTGGCCTTTGGCCTAAATTCTGTATTCCGCTCCATTCCATTATAACCCGCCATCTTTCGCACGATTTCCTCACCGCTTCTCTCCGCACTGAAATTTGTGGTAGAACAAGAGGCCCGTGTCAGCCATAAATACTGACTTCAACTCTCAAATTCCATTTAGGGCGTTACACCCTTCTTCCATTATGGATTGGCTCACCCTCCGACACCCGAGAGTGATGGGACAATTTCATCTTTTCCTTTACATTCATTTGTTTCGAGCAGGACACACCAGATCAGAATTCCGGACGAAGCTTCTCGTCTGAACTGCTATTCCGTTATCGTTCTAAAACTTTGCGTTTCCACTTTTCATTTGGGATTTGCAGACAGTTCTCCTTATATAATTTAATCATTTTTATATATTTATTTATCATTTTGTTAGTTTATCTGTTTTTTTCTTAATAGCTGATATCTTTTTTTCTTTATTCCCCATTACCTTGTTATTTCTTCCGAATGAACACCATAATATTCTTCGGAAGCTTCAATTTCAAGTCAATGGGCCCTGTGGTGGGGGCTTGTTCCATATGAATGGGGTTCAACTTCTGAATAATAATAAATGGTTTTCCTAAGAAGTTGGACCGGAAGTTGAATTCCTAGGAAGTTGGACCGGAAGTTGAATTCAACACACGAGATCATAGGCAAGGTGATCAAGAGACCCATTTCTGAAGGCTCATTTAAGCTTTAAAAAAACGGGAAAAAAATACGCCAAAGTTTCTTCAACGCAAGTGAGTTTTCTGTAGAGCGTATAATCAGTGTCACCGAAAATAGATCTATCTTTCGGTGTCTCGTTATAATGCTGTATGAGCAGCGGCCCATGAAACTTTAATCACGTCCCGGTGGTGGCCTATCCTATATAGTTGCCAGAAACAGGATTATGGCTATATAATTTTAACCTTAAATGACATAAAATCTACTGAGGGTAGAGGGCTGCAATTTGGATATCAATTTGCAGCCCTCTAGCCTCAGTAGTTTTTAAGATCTGAGGGCGGACAGAAAAAAGTGCGGACGGACAGACAAAGCCGGTACAACAGCTTTCTTTTACAGAAAACTAAAAAGGAATGCTTATTCCTGCTTTTGATTCCTCGGCATCCAATCTGATTTGAAGGCCTCCACAAGTAAAACTCAGAGATGATGGTTCAGTTTGGCCCCACGATGTCTCGTGACAATATATTAGTTTTAGATCTTCAAACAACCGCAGTCACTCAACAACTTAGCCCAGTGAAAATATGGTTATTAAACCTTCACAAAAAAATTATCACTTTAAAAAGGCTTGTGGCTGCCTGATACTACACCACGACCAAGATAGAGGGGGTGACATGTTATAAACAATTTTTCAGTCAAGGATCTTCTTAAGAATGGAATGGAATAAAAAAAAATCTAGGTCTAAGGCCAAGCTCTGAGACCTGTGAGGTCATTCAGCCCTGAAAGGGAAATTGACAGTAAAAAGATTTGAAAGGTGTAGCAGGAGGAAAACCCAGCAGTTGCACAATGAAACGATTTGTTAGGAAAGGGTGGAAAGAAAAGAATATGAACGGAGGTATAGTAAAAGGAATGAGAGAGGTTGCAGCGAGGGGCCGAAGGGACTCTGCAAAGAACCTTGAGTAATGCCTGCAGTCACCGCATGAGGTGACTGTAGGCACTAACTCCCCCACAGGAGGAGCTTGTTAGGAGATATGACGAGGGAAGTGTTGGTGCCGTCAGTGCACCCCACATGGCGCACTGTAGTTACTACTAAAGGTTGTTTGCAGCGTCCTTTCGGCCCCTAGCTGCAACCACTTTCGAGCCTTTTACCTTGCCTCCATTCAGCTTCCTTTCTTCAATCTTGCTGTCCAGCCACTCCAACTCCCGCCTTAATCTGCCTAAAGCACTGAATGGCTGAAAATGCCCCAGTGCTTGGAAAAAAAAACAAATTTTTATAAATCAATTATCTAGTCTAGGTGCATTCATAATGAGGACAATTGTGCGTTTACAGATATAAAGAATTATCTATTCGTCTAGTTCTCATCATTGCATAATGAGGACAATTGTCAATGCGTTAGTAGCAGGATGAAGAAGACCAGTAGGAAGGACCATTATAGGGAAAAATTTCTATCACAGATGAAGACATAAACCAGATTGGAATGAACTCCGGCCCATCGAGGGGAAAATGAACAGAACAAAGGCTTTGAGACTAGTAGGAAAGAGAAAAAGAGAAAGAGACATAAAGAGAGAGGGCAAAGAACAGAAGAGGAGGAAGGAGAGGGAGAGAGAGAAATTCATATCACATCTTGCCCTACACAAGAGAATTTGACATGAAAGCATTGATGATAATAATAGTGATGATGATAGTAATGATGAAATGGCAAGATTGTTAAATATGGATGATTGAAGAGTCGAATCATCAGCCATCAAACTTTTTTATATTGAACAAGGAAGATTTATTTTAGATAAAAAAAAAAAGTGATGCCATCAACGTTAATGCAGGCGTCTCGAAAATAGGTCCAACTGTACATCCCCCGTAGTGGGGTAGTTTCGTCAGTGCACCTCACGCCGTGCAGTGTAGGCATTACTTACGGTTCCTTGCAGCGTCCCTTCGGCCCCTAGCTGTAACCTCTTTCATTCCTTTACTGTACCTATGTTCATATTCTCTTTCTTCCATGTTGCTATTCACCCTCTCCTAACAGTTGTTTCATAGTGCAAATGCAAGATTTTCCTCCTGTTACGCCTTTCCAACCTTTCTGCTCTCAATTTCCTTTTCAGCCTGAATGACCTCATAGGTCCCGGCGCTTGGCTTTTGCCTTAAATTCTGGATCTAGGACAACTGTCCCCGGGACAATTGCACCCAGACAATTGCCCTCATAGGACAACTGCCCCCTGGACAACTGCCCTCCTTTGCACATAAGTTTCAAAAACATTTAGAAAATAGTTACAGGCAGTTTCATCAATCAAAAAATAAATAATTCTCGAAGAAATTGTTACTAATATGTAATTAGTAATCACTAACTGTCTGGTTATAAAAAAAAATTAGTAAATACAAGCCAACGACTAGTCTGAATTCAGTCATTTAGGAAGTAGTTACAGGCACTTTCCTCTATAAATAAACAATTCTTAAAGAAATTATTGCTGATTACATAATTACTGTCTAATTAAACAAATATTTATAAAAAAAAAATGTTAAGATAATAAGTAGCAACAAGCCAAAGTCTTGTCAGAATTAAATCTTGAGCTGGTCAGTGTATCTTCATCCACACCTCTCAAATAAATAGAATAAATTATATCACCCATCATGGAGTCCGTCCAAAGTGAACTTGGTAAAATGAAGCTTATTTTTTATGATTACATCTACGTGAAACAGAAAGAATTGGCAAATAATGTTATATCTTATGACTAAGTAAAAAGCCACGGTGTTGTATGTGAGCGATTGTAAAGCATTTTTCCAAAATACAAAAAAAAGGAAAATTAAAAAAGGGAGCTGTCGACCATTTACACAACGGTCGAAAGCTCCCTTTTTTAAACTTTTTTTTGGGGGGAGGGAAAAATACTATACAATCTCTCATATACATCATTGTGGCTCTTTACTAATTATTTCCGGTCACATTATAGTGATGCACCAAGACATCTTATGACTGTTAGAAAAGTCTGCATAGCAACTGTAAAGCCATAGCTAAAGTTTTTGGAGATGAAGCAGTTGGCCATGCTGCAGACGAATCCAGGCAAAAAAAGTAAAAGGTAAATATATATATATATATATATATATATATATATATATATATATATATATATATATATATATATATATATATGTGTGTGTGTGTGTGTGTGTGTGTGTGTGTGTGTGTGTGTGTGTGTGTGTGTGTTAGTCTGTTTTTCTGGTGAAAACTGAAGTCTATCCTACTCCAAACCACGCAAAAATCTCGACGAATGTGTTTTAAAGCCGCTAGGGAGTCTTGATTAAGTAACACACAGATGTGCGAATGATTGATCTCTAATAAAAAAACAATATTATTAACTACCTTTTACGATGGCATACGGGGAACTTAACAGGATATATTTTGCCTGGAAGACACCAGAAGGTAAATCCTGGATTCTCAGCAAATCGCTAGGGTTAAGATTGCTGGCCTAAAGCCCTTCGGAACTGGAATGTAAAATTTCAGTCAAACGTCAAGCGCTAGGACTTGTGAGGTCATTCAGCACTGAAACTAATGATGAAATAATTGTTAGGAGAGGGTAGAAAGCAAGATGGAACAAAGAGAATACGAACGTAGGCAAGGTAAAATAACATGAAATGGGTTGCAGCTAGCGGCCGAAAGGACGCTTCAAAGAATCTTAACACATGCCTACAGTGCACCACGTGAGATGCACTGACGGCTTTACCCACTCCAAGGCCTTTTGGAACTGCTGACCAAATATTAACCTAAATCCACCAGGGATATGCCAGCGATTTGGAATGGAATGGAATATAGAGTTTAGGCCAAAGGCCAAGCACTGGGACCTATAAGGTCATTTAGTGTTGGAAAAGAAATTGAACGAGGTATATATATATATATATATATATATATATATATATATATATATATATATATATATATATATATATACATATATATGTATATATATATACATATATATATATATATATATATATATATATATATATATATATACATTTATATACATACATATATATATAATATATATTTACATATATATATATATATATATATATATATATATATGAAACTGACAGTTATATATATATATATATATATATATATATATATATATATATATATATATATATATATATATATATATATATATATATATATATATATAAATATATTTCTGTTCCACACTGTGATTGTGTGTTGATGATTTCTACATATATATATATATATATATATATATATATATATATATATATATATATATATATATATATATATATATATATATACATATACATATATATATATTTCAACTGACAGTTGAAACGAGACAGGAGAAATACCGTAGCGATTCGCAGTGAATCATGGATTCCGATGTCCGAAAATAACAGCAGCAGCGCGCCTTAGCGTCTACATGCAAAGCCAAAATACATACGTACCCGGTCATGCAATGCGGGTTTCATTGTCCGTGCAGCACACGAGAGAGAGAGAGAGAGAGTAAAATAATGTTTATGAATCTGAGTTTGTCGGAAGATAAGTAACAATATTGTTACATAAACTAAAACGAAAAAATGTAACACAGAAAGAAACACGGAGTTCGAGAGAGAGAGAGAGAGAGAGAGAGAGAGAGAGAGAGAGACAGACAGACAGACAGACAGACAGACAGACAGACAGACAGAGGGGTGGGGGAAGAGAGAGAGTAAAATAATGTTTATGAATCTGAGGTTTGTCTGAAGATAAGTAACAATATGGATACATAAACTAAAATGAAAAAATGTAAAACAAGAAGAAGCACGGAGAGAGAGAGAGAGAGAGAGAGAGAGAGAGAGAGAGAGAGAGAGAGAGAGAGAGAGAGAGAGATAATATATATGAATCGGAGGTTTGTCTGAAGATAAGTAACAATACGGATACATAAACTAATACGAAAAAAAAAGTAAAACAGAAAGCAACACGAATCTCGTGATGCGTAAACGATCTTTACACGAAAGCACAGTTCCTAGCTGACACCTTGTCTCACACACACACACACACACACACACACAGCGCGCGCGCGCAAGCGACTGGAGACAATAAAACCCAGGAAAGAAATCCGATGCAATTAGATGAAACCCGACCAATTACAGCTAATTGTAACCTTGGAACAAGCTACGCTTCACGTGCAAGAAGGAGGTTACAAGATCGTTGCTAATTATAATGACGAATGTTTCCGGCCAATAAACTGACATATACTAATATCGCGGCCCCGAGGAACCCGGGTTTAATTAGAGGATGGCTTGAGAAATCCATTCCTCTGGTTGACTCTTGCGTTAGGTCAGTCTAATTTTTTTTTTTTATTCTTGGGATTTTGTCATTTATGCTGGTTAGGAGAAATATCACACGTTTTATATTTATATTCACGGAAGTCCGAATTCTAGGTTTCTTTTATTTCATTTTTTTTTTATAAAATGGAATTTTGTCTTTGAGTTATTTAACGTCAGTTATGAGAAATATCTTAGGTTTTATATTTATATTCAAGGAAGTCCGAATTCTAGGTTTCTTTTATTTCATTTTTTTATAAATTGGAATTTTTATTTTAAATTGTTTAATGACGATTATAAGAAATGTCGCAGGTTTTATATTTAGTATATTCATGAATGTTCAAAATCTAGTTTTTTTACTATATAAATTAGAATTTTGTCCTTAAGGTAGGTTACAGTCGTTTAGATAATATATCGCAAGTTTATATTTATATTCATGAAAGCTCAAATTCTGGGTTTGTTCTTATTCTATTTTATATAGGAAATTTTCTTTTAAGCTACTTAAGGTTTCATATTTGTATTCATGAAAGTTCAACTTCTAGGCAATACTGGAACATTTTATTGCAGTCTAATTCTTTTATTTTATTCTTTTATAAACTGGAATTTTGTCTTTCAGTCTGTCAAAGTCGGTTAGAAAAAATACAGCAGATTTTGTATTCATATCCATGAAAGTACAAATTCAAGGTAACACTAGATATATTTACGTGTGTTCCATGATACTTATTCGTGAAATGCGATGCAATGAAATGCCCCCCGGCATTAGTCGAGTGTAAACACACTTCGGTATTCAATTAGCCTCGTAAACTTGAAGCCAAATAGAACCCTGAGCAGTTTTGAAAGGTCAGGGCCATGTGGGTAGTCTCATATGAGATTAACAAAACCCAGGGTCTATTTGCACAAGAGGTCATAGATCACTTAGTCAGCAGTTAATCTACTGCTTAGAAACAGAGGCAAAAGACTCGAGTGTATGTTCGTGTAGACTCATGACTCAGTGAAATGTGAATCTAAATAGAAATGAGCGTATCACAAATCTTCACATTTTTACTGGTTCTGTCTTAAAAAGGGTTAAAACTTATGGAAATATAGGAGGAGTTATATATATATATATATATATATATATATATATATATATATATATATATATATATATATATATATATATATATATATATATATTTCTGACTCACCATGGTACCTGACCCCGCTCTTTCGAGTGAGAGTCCAGGGCATTAGACATTCGGGCACAAAGGTCATTAAAGGAGTTGCTACTTACGTACCTAAGGTTTTCCCGGGCAGGCGACTCAGGCCTAACACACCAGCGAATTTTACCCGGCTCCGCGACCCATCAGCTCTCGAATTGCTAACATTCCAGTAATCTCATCAAACTAGACACTTATTAAGCCGCAAAGTCAAGAGTTCCTTGTATCGTCAAACAATGGTTTTAATCTGCTCCAGACACAAACACGCTTTATACAAAGCATTATTCCAGAAAGGTTAATATTATTCCTCGACAGGGCACCTTCATGGAATCAACTGAGTCTGCCCTGTGGGATGGTAGTGCCGTCAGTGCACCTCATGCCTTGCACTGTAGGCACTACTAAAGGTTCTTTGCAGATTTCCTCCGGCCCCTAGCTGCAACCTGTTTTATTCCGTTCACTGTACCTCAGTTCTTATTTTTACTCCTCGATCTTGCTTTCCACCCTCTCCAAACAATTGCTTCATAGTGCAATTGCTAGTTTCCTATCACATTTTTTAATTAATAAATGTTAGTTAAGTAAAAACACACTAGCTCCATACGTATCTCGTGTCATGTTTTCTGCAGTCCATTTTCTCTGGTGTCACTTTTAAATAAATAAATTGGTTAAGTAGAAAGAGCAAATCCATAAAATCCGTACATACCTCGCCTGATATTCTTTGCAGTCCATTAAGATACCAACCAACAACTCGTTCATTGGTAAAACTTACACTCGAAAGTTCGTCTACGTAGCACTAATGCATTAGTAAATGCTCTTTAACTTTTTATTTCTTTTTTTTTTTACATTAATTGAACCTTAGCTGGCAGACGAACAGATTACCGGTCACGAACTACCAAACAGCAGAGATAAAACTCCCGGAGCTTTGTTTGATGATTAAAAATATGACAAAAAAGTAACATGACAGTTGATATTCAGCAGACAAATAAAACGACATTTACTAACAATAACCACCATGAATTTGCCGTAGAGTATTACACAAAGGCAAGAAAAGTACAACTTTCAATGGCGTGAGTCCCTTACGTATCGAGAGAGAGAGAGAGAGAGAGAGAGAGAGAGAGAAAGTTACAACGTTCACCTCTCGGTGATCATGACAAGCTGCATTGCTTCCCAGTAGGCTAAAGTTTAAGTGGGTCTAAGGCTTCAGAAACTCGCTGTGGAGAATCATACAAAGCCCGAAAAGTACAACCTTAAATGGCTTATGCCTCCTATTTTACGAAGAGAGAGAGAGAGAGAGAGAGAGAGAGAGAGAGAGAGAGAGAGAGAGAGAGAGAGAGAGAGGAGTTATAACTTTTCGTCTCTCAGCGATCATGACAAGCAGCACTGGCTTCTCAGGGGCTAAAATTCAAGTCAGCCTAAGACTTCAGAAACTTGCTGTGGAGAATCATACAAAGGCCGAAAAGTACAACCTTAAATGGGTTATGCTTCCTATTTTACGAAGAGAGAGAGAGAGAGAGAGAGAGAGAGAGAGAGAGGAGTTATAAATTTTCGTCTCTCAGTGAACATGACAGGCAGCATTGGCTTCTCAGGGGCTAAAATTCAAGTTGGTCTAAGGCTTCAGAAACTTGCTGTGGAGAATCATACAAGAGCCGAAAAGTACAGCCTTAAATGGCTTATGCCTCCTAGTTTACGGAGAGAGAGAGAGAGAGAGAGAGAGAGAGAGAGAGAGAGAGAGAGAGAGAGAGAGAAGTTATAGCTTTTCGTCTCTCAGTGATCATGACAAGCTGCATTGCTTCCCAATAGGCTAAAGTTCAAGTCGGTCTAAGACTTCGGAAACATACCGTAGAGAATCACACAAAAACAGAAAGACAGCCTTAAATGGCATGAGCCTCCTAGTTTACGAAGAGAGAGAGAGAGAGAGAGAGAGAGAGAGAGAGAGAGAGAGAGAGAGAGTTACGACTTTTTGTCTCTGAGGTCGGTCTAAAGCTTTAGACTGCTCAGATCTCGACCGGGGCATAAGAGTCGTGTACCGACATTCACGACTCTCTTCCACGGAGGCTCGACTGTCGGGAGGCACGCAACTTTAACATTTCCTTCTTCTTTCTTCTTCTTTTCTTCTTATTTTCCTTCATCCTTTTCTAACCTCTTCGCATTTAATGGCTCGTGGTCACGTTGTTTTGGGAGAGGAGTGACTCCTGGTTTCAGGTGGACTGTTCCAAGGAAGAAGTAAGGGAGAAAATGGAAAGAAGTGGTAATCTGGGAAATTCTGAATTCGTAAATATAAGAATGGCCATTTTCGTGAATATTGATTCGTATTGTGTTTCCGGGAAGAGCAGATGTTAGTCTAACGAAATTTTTATAGTATATATATATATATATATATATATATATATATATATATATATATATATATATATATATATATATATATATATATATATATATGAATCGAACTTATGTTACTGCTGATGACGACCTACGGGTCGGCATTTATCCAATTATTGTTCGTTATAACGGACCTGGTTTGGATGGGCTGTTCATTGTTCATAACGAAGTTAATACCTTATGAGATTTTCCGTCTTCCTGATTTCCGTACGAACTGTAATAATTCATTAACAACAGTTATAATTTCTTAGTATCTGCGATCATTTGCATGTTTTCATAATGTGTTGTTATAATGTTGCCGATTAATTATCATATAATTACCAGCCCTTTATTATTCATAAACTTTCGTATAGAAAACCGGTGAACTTTTTAACCTCAAAATTTCTGGATTTTTCTTTTTTTTGTCATCAAGAGGTTATTGATGGTCTTTTTATAAGTACACATTTAGTATTTAGTTCTTATAACCTTCGAAAGTATAGGAATTAAGTTTTTATGTAAGTCTCTCAAAGATGTGTGGAATTCCTAATTCGCTGTTCCAGGAATAAGACAGGAACTTTCAAGGTCTACAGAATACTGTATTCTTTAGACCTTGGGATCTTTCATGGGAACAGAAGTCGTTGTATCTGTCCTCCGGAATAACATTGCGAGGGCTTGTGTTTCAAAAGCAATTTGCGTGAAATGTAAGGGTCTCTCTCTCTCTCTCTCTCTCTCTCTCTCTCTCTCTCTCTCTCTCTCTCTCTCTCTCTTATAAAATTCTCTCTTATAAATATATCCATATATAGATATATATATATATATATATATATATATATATATATATATATATATATATATATATATATATATATATATATATATATATATATATATATATATATATATATATATATATATATATATATATATTATACATACATGCATGCATACACTCTCTCCTCAAAATTAATATTAAAAGCAAAGCTGAAGCTTGTTACTATGTTGTTCACTTATTCCCTCCTGCCGACAGCTGTTGCAACCATCAGTTCTTTGCTATCTAAGGCTTCACAAACCTGCTATTGTTCAATCTGCTGTCGCTATTCACACAGCTCATCCCTTTCAAAGTGAGCTAATGGCTGAAACAGCTGCAATCAGAAGTTAATGAAAGGAACAATACTGTACATATAAAGAAATAATAAAAAAAATACCTATTAAATATGAGCATACGCTTAATGCAGTGAGTGGACGAAATCATTTGGCTGATCAGAGGTGTCTGATTTACAGTGTTAAAGGAAAATACGGAAGGTGAATTTGAAGTCAACGAGTAGGCCTAGTTCTCATCGTTATTGATAAAAAAACATTAACAAGTAAAAAATGCAATCGAGTTTTCTGCAAATCGTATAATCAAGACCACCGAAAATAGATCTATCTTTCGGTGGTCTAGGTATAATGTCGTATGAGCAGCGGCCCATGAAACTTAACCACTGCCCAGTGGTGGTCTGTCCTATATCGTTGCCAGAGGCACAATTATGGCTAACTTTAACCTTGCATAAAATAAACACTACTGAGGCTAGAGGGCTGCAGTTTGATATGTTTGATGACTGGAGGGTAGAAGATCAACATACCAATTTACAGTCCTCTAGCCTCAATAGTTTTTAAGATCTGAGGGCGGACAGAAAAATTGCGGACAGAACAGAGTGCAGACGGACAGACAAAGCCGGCGCAATAGTTTTCTTTTACAGAAAACTAAAAATTAATAAGCTTTTATTTTCACAGTGGTTACACTCGTTATAGCCTGTAGGGCTAGAAATATGAAGTGACGTTTGACACTGAAGGCCTCAAACTTAATAATAATTCTGTTTTTGAAGCGTTAGTTATTTATCTAAACGCTCATCGGTGATTTATTGGGACGATAACTAAACATTTGATCATCTTGACCACTGACGACCAAACTTTTTTTAGGTAAAAAAATAAAAAAAAAGTTAGTTTTCCATGAATGATATAATTATTAAAAAAATTTGTTGTAAGCATTACTTAAGGTTCCTTGCAGCGTGCAACCCCTTTCGTTCCTTTTACTGTACCTCCTTTCACATTCTCTTTCTTCCATCTTACTTTCCACCCTCTCCTAACAATTGACTCACAGTGCAGCTGCGAGGTTTTCCTCCTGTTACACCTTTCAAACCTTTTTACTGTCAGTTTCCGTTTCAGCGCTGAATGACCTCATAGGTCCTAGTGATTGGCCTTTGGCCTAAACTCTATATTCAATTCAATTCAAATAAAGGAATTTGTTAACGTTAGACTTGATAAATTAATTAACCCTCTAAGCTTCTTATTCAATCAGGTTGAGAGAAAATTAATTTCAAGTGTAAATGAATATTAGTTTTACCGGTGTAGAATATTTCATAATGAACAGCTCCTGTGTTGAATGCAAGTCTGTGGAATATTCAGAGATCTTTCGTAAGACAAATCTGAACGTGCGACAGGAGAGAATATAATCTTCCAATTTTGATATACATATTTTACAATAATGATTCATAAAACATCACTTCTTGACAGAACAGATCAAATTTGTCGTCATAAAACTAGAATAATGAAGAAAATGCCTCAATTGCAAAGCTGGTTATCAACAATGACATATTGACGATTTCGTCCTCATAATTTTGTTGGTCATTGTACAATGCTCCCATGCCCTGTAGAGTGGTAGTGCCTACAGTGCACCTCATGCGCGGTGCACTGTAGGCATTGCTTAAGGTTCTCTGCAGTGTCCCTTCCTTAGGCCCCAAGCTGCAACCAATTTTATTCCTTTTACTGTACCTCCTTTCATAGTCTTTCTTCCGTCTTACTTTCCACCCTTGTCTAACAATTGTTTCATAGTACAGCTGCCAGGTTTTTCTCCTGTTACACCTTTGTAACCTTTTACCCTCAATTTTCCTTTCAGCGCTGAATGACCTCATACGCCCCAGCGCTTGGCCTTCGGCCTAAGTTGTATATATTCTATTCTATTCAATAATCCCATGTGCAGATGGTGTGTGGTTTCTTACTGCGGACTCTCGCCAAAACAGTTAACCTCGTGATTCGAATGACAAGCCGTATGGGGAACGTCATATATAATATATGAAACGAAGATAAAATGAATTTCAAGTTTTTAAAATTGTAATGGAATGTTTACATTCCCTCAGAAAATATATATTTGTAATTTTTATTGATAGTAAGTGCAATGGGTCTTCTTGTAAAAGGATCATATTTATTATATTCCAGTTATAGTGTGCACGTTAATGCATGAATAGGCCACATGGCAGCCACTTAATACTGTTGTACCATTTATTTACTCTCTCACAAATCACAGAATCTTGGTAGTGGCTTTAGTGTTAATATGGAAAGATTTTAAAACAACGCTATATATAAATTAATCCTGAAAAAATAGATACTGTATTCAAGAAGGCTACAAGAGGTCTGTTGACCGATTTTGCACTGTAGGGGATAGAACCGTCAGTGCACCTCACGTGGTGTACAGTAGGCATTACTAAAGGTTATTTACATTGGCCTTTGACCTCCAAGTGCAACGTTTTTTAGCCTTTTACTTGTCTTATGTTCAAAATTCATTTTCAGTTTTCTGTAAAAGAAAACAATTGAGATGGCTTTGTCTGTCCGTCCACAATTTTCTGTCAGCCCTCAGATCTTAAAAACTACTGAGGCTAGAGGACTGCAAATTGGTGTGTTGACCATCCACCCTCCAATCATCAAACGTACCAAATTGCAGCCCTCTAGTCTCAGTAGTTTTTATTTTATCTAAGGTTAAATTTAGCCATGATCGTGCTCCTGGCAACGTTATAGGCCAGGCTACCACCGGGCCACGGCTCATACAGCATTATATGCTGTACAGAAAACTCGATTGCGCCGAAGTTTCTTCGGCGCAATCGAGTTTTTTTTACTTGTGTTTTATTTTACTGTCCTGCCACCCCAACCCCTTCTTTTCACTTTCTTAGTCAGTCGTCAGATTTCGGAAATTTTGTAAGTTGTATGAAAAAAATGGTTAATAACAGGGCATGAAGTGAATCTCTGTGCAAGTACGATGGAAATAGCGGAGCTCTCTCTCTCTCTCTCTCTCTCTCTCTCTCTCTCTCTCTCTCTCTATATATATATATATATATATATATATATATATATATATATATATATATATATATATATATATATATATATATATATATATATATATATACATCGAAAAAGAGTGAGACAGACAGATTTTTTCAACTGAGAGAGAAATTTTTATCTAAATCTCCCTAAGATACCTATTCAAAATATTCAAGATATTCGGAGAATTTCTTCTCTCGCCAGTTGGGTTAGGGATAAATCCTTTAAAAGGCTCGATGGGCCAAGGAAGATTAATTTTTTGCCTTCAACTCTACGACTTCGTAGAACTTTCAGACGCCGCATTGGTTTTAAAATAAAAGGTTTTTTAAGCATTTTAGGCACAGCTTACAAAACCGAGGTATGTAGTTTGTTCGCTTGCCTATTTTGGACCCTTTTTCATGTAAGGTTACTTCTAACACAACATTATTCAAGCACACATACACTCTCTCTGTCTACATA
Source organism: Macrobrachium rosenbergii (assembly GCF_040412425.1). Taxonomy (NCBI): domain Eukaryota; kingdom Metazoa; phylum Arthropoda; class Malacostraca; order Decapoda; family Palaemonidae; genus Macrobrachium; species Macrobrachium rosenbergii. The sequence goes on along the minus strand of NC_089783.1, from coordinate 36,917,451 downwards.
TCTCTCTGTCTCTCTCTATCTCTCTATCTATCTGTCTATCTATATATATTGCAACGGATGTGCCTTAGATACTTACTGGATTCTGGGCTGCAACGGATGATCACAGGGAGTTCTTTACATTACCAAGAAAAACTACTTTATTTTAACTAAAATCTGACTGATAAGACAGGTTAAGGCAGATCTGTAGATGAAACAATCAAGGAAAAAAATGCTGTCTTAGGGCCTTCTTCATGTGAGGGAAAGATTAAGTAAACTCAAGGGGTTCTCTTAAGTAATTGTATGTACTTAACAAACACAGAACAGAAGAATGACGGATTACTGGGCAGGTAATAATGAGGTCCTGCTAAATACATGAATCCTACACAGGAGAAATATTCTACACCGATGACATCTGACAGAACAGTAACACTGCAGAGGGGTAGACTATGGGGCGGCATGAGGCCACTGCACATGGGACAGAGCCGAGATTTGGTTCGACAGCCAAGCCGATCTGCAACGAGATGCAAGACGGTCACATGCAAAATTAATAACACGCTCAGAGGGAACTGAGGGGTGCACAGATGGTGCCAAACAACTCAGTTTCAAAAACACTAACTGCACACTTACATTAACTTTCAACACTTCAACACAAATTTACTTAAGGTGATCGCACAGTGAAATAGAAAATGAATCAGAAAGACAAATAACAGAATTGTGGCTGAATAAAGAAACCTTATTCTGGTACATTACCTTCGTCAGGATGATGGTGTCCTAGCTTAATAGGGCGTCGGCGGGGGTGGGGGGAAAATAAAGGGATGACACAAAAGTGTACTGGTCCAAGCCTCAAGGTCAGACACGTGGGGCCAGTACAAGGGACAGGCAACAAAGGTGAGGACAACTGTCCTCTGTGAAGTTCCGAGCGTTTCTCTCGCTGGACTGCTGGTTCAGGTCCATATATAATGTTGGGGATTACTCCTTGGCATCATTGTAGGTGGCGTGGAAGTCAATCCCCTGCTCGTTTTCTATAGAGTTGTACACGTGGGGTCATTCCCGGGAGTCATGGCAGTCAGAACATGTTCTGGAACTATGGGCACTTTCTCTTTTTGGCTCATCCCCTTCTGATTGTCTGCTGGCAGCGAGGGATTTGCATCTTCGAAAGCCACACCTAGAAATAAGGGTCTCAGGCAGTCAGGGATTAAGGGCTTACCCAAATAGGGAATGAAGGAAAGAATTGGTGAAGGAGCAAATGAAACCCAGAGTCTTTTATTTAAAAAAGAGTAAAATGAATTTTATTCTTTTATCCGTAACATTATTATTATTATAAAAAGCTGGTGAGGTTGCGTGGGAAGAGGTTTCATTTCTTTGCAGTATTATTTATATATATATATATATATATATATATATATATATATATATATATATATATATATGTATATATATATATATATATATATATATATATATATATATATATATATATATATATATATATGCATATTTATATATATAGATATATATATATATATATATATATATATATATATATATATATATATACATACATGTATACATATGCATGTATATCTGTAAATTGTCTGATTCAGCGTCTGCATATGTGTCTGTATTCTGTAGGGAATGGATGATAGAAAATGGTTCTTCCCAGAGATTGTGGTAGCATGAAATGTTGCCTTTGTTGCTGTTGGCTGCTTGTCCTTTATTCCTAAAATTTCTCTATCAGTAATGCATAAAGGTGTGTAGTGTATGTTTTAAATCCAGGACCCAAAGCCGGCAATACCCTCGTTGCCATATGCCATTAGATTATTGTCTTCGTAAAGTATTACACACAACCTTTCCTCCGGGAATAATGTCTAGCCTCAACGCTCGTGTATTAATACCCTAATGACATCTAACTTGTATTTTACTGTTTTACTTACATTTTTGTTCATTTATTTATTAATTTCTTAACTCGTCTATTTTTTTCTAATAACTGCTCTCCTCTTTCAGTATTTCCCATTACCTTCTGTTGCTTCTTTCGAATGAAAATCATATTCTTTTGAAGCTTGAATTCAAGTCAGTGGCTCTTGTGGGCTTGTTCTAAATGAATACGTTCATCTTCTCAATAATAATAATAATAATAATAATAATAATAATAATAATAATAATAATAATAATAATAATAATAATAATACATAAGAGGGACGAGAGAAGGATAATTGCAAAATATGAGGCAACGGACGATTTCCTCATCAAAGCTGATGGCGAAAGCATCAAGAGACCAGATGCGAATTTACCAGAGAAATAATCAGATAGAACGCATATTATATGAAACCGTGATCGTGCAAGCAGAAAACACGAGGTTGTTGACGAACCGTTGGATTTCCTGGTACTGATTATTCAAGAGATCTTTGCAATCGCCTTAATAGAACCAAACATGGTAATGAGAGACTTTTCTTCTCGGCAAAGCTGCATTTGAAAGTGACATTGAATTGGGTAAGAACACTGGAAGGGTCTTTGATAACCGTCAAAATGTATGCAAATATTGTTTTGAACTCAGAATAGAAAACCTGAATTCGACAGGCATACGTACAGTCGATATCAAATTATACCTGCCTTGATGGCTTAGTGGTCAAAGTCAAGTCATTCCATTTTAATAGTATCTTTCTTTTATATCATCTACTTGGATGACCAAGACAGATTTACTGTCCTTTTAGGCTAATCTCCTCTGTTATTCTCAACTATTTGTTTCGAGGTCAACCCTTTTTATAAGTAGATACCTATAAGAAGTTGGGCTAATGTATCATGTATATTTGTACAAAAAAAATCTTCCTTCATATAAAAAATAAAAAGAGTGGAATAAATAATCATTTGTCACTATATCACTTTGTCATAGTTCGGCCATTCCCCAGGTAGTAAAGGTAGATACCTGACCAAACGTTAACTAAAGTACTTTTTTCACCAATAATATCCACAGAATACACCCGGAAATTAGCACTGAAATGAGCATTTTTGAGCAAGTTGTGGTAATCATAATTGCAGACGTTCTGGTAATTCGGAATTTGCCCCCTGGAATCTAGGTTGTCATTCAGGAATCTAGTTAGGTCAAGATTCGTTCGTCTCAACAATTTTGGCCTCTCTACTTTAGACTATTTTAAGGTTAGCGTTACCTTCTGTAACTTCTTTCTGATGAACACCATAATATTCTTTGGAACTTGAATTTCAAGTCAATGGCCCCTAAGGTGGGTTCGTTCCATGTGAATGGGGTTCATCTCCTGAATAATAATAATAATAATAATAATAATAATAATAATAATAATAATAATAATAATAATAATAATAATAATAATAATAATTCCTTCACTAACAGACAATATTTCAGCTGGATATCTCACAGCTGTTTCATTATCACAGGGAAGAGCCGTACTAAAATCTGTTATAATGAATGTACACAGAATGTTTCTTGTATTTTGCTCGTTGATTACAACTATGTTCATAAACTTCTGGATATATAAATAACTCAGAACATAAATTTATTTATTTTAGATTGCAAAGAAAAGAACAATATTATGAAATAATTTCCCACGGAAATCAATATACATTACAGTCCTACTGTTTTAACAAATATTTATTGTATTTATTGCACACACAGAGAAAAGGAAAATTTCATAGTTTTAATACTTTACTGAGTTGAAAGTACAATTCAGGGTTTTATTCTGTTAAAAAGGAACAATAGTTAAAAGTACATTTCAAAGTTTCATGATATTAAAAAGGAACAATAGTTTAAAGTGTACTTCAGGGTTTCATTCTGTTAAAAAGGAACAATAGTTTAAAGTAAATTTCAGAGTTTCATTCTGTTAAAAAGGATCAATATTTTAAAGTGAATTTCAGAGTTTCATTCTGTTAAAAAGGAACAATAGTTTAAAGTACATTTTGAGTTCCATTCTGTTTAAAAGGATCAGTAGTATAAATTACACTTCAGAGTTTCATTCTGCTAAGAAGGAACAATAGTTTAAAGTACATTTCAGAGTTTCATTCTGTTAAAGAGGAACAACAGTTTAAAGTGCACTTCAGGGTTTCATTCTGTTAAAAGGGAACTATAGTTTAAAGTAAATTTCAGAGTTTCATTCTGTTAAAAAAGGAACAGTAGTTTAAAGTAAATTTCAGAGTTTCATTCTGTTAAAAATGGAACAGTAGTTTAAAGTACATTTCAGAGTTTCATTCTGCTAAAAAGGAACACTAGTTTGAAGTACATTTCAGAGTTTCATTCTGTTAAAAAGGAACAATATTTTAAAGTATATTTCAGAGTTTCATTCTGTTAAAAAGGGACAGTAGTTTAAAGTACGCTTCAGAGTTTCATTCTGTTAAAAAGGAACAGTAGTTTAATGTACGCTTCAGAATTTCATTCTGTTAAAAAGGAACAACAGTTTAAAGTACATTTCAGAGTTTCATTCTGTTAAAAAGTAACAACAGTTTAAAGTACATTTCAGAGTTTCATTCTGTTAAAAAGGAACACTAGTTTAAAGTACATTTCAGAGTTTCATTGTGTTAGAAAGGAACACTAGTTTAAAGTACATTTCAGAGTTTCATTCTGTTAAAAAAGGAACAACAGTTTAAAGTATATTTCAGTTTCATTCTGTTAAAAAGGAACAATAGTTAAAAGTACATTCCAAAATTCATGATATTAAAAAGGAACAACAGTTTAAAGTGCACTTCAGGGTTTCATTCTGTTAAAAAGGAACAATAGTTTAAAGTAAACTTCAGAGTTTCATTCTGTTAAAAAGGATCAATATTTTAAAGTACATTTCAAAGTTTCATTCTGTTAAAAAGGAACAATAGTTTAAAGTACATTTCAGAGTTTCATTCTTTTAAAAATGAACAATAGCTTAAAGTACATTTCAGAGTTTTATTCTGTTAAAAAGGAATAATACCTTACTAAGACAAAAAAAAAAGGATAACACTGACGACTAAATAAAAGAAGTTCCTATTAGATAACCCTTCGAGTGAGGGCCAAAGTTAATTTGATTTCCATTTAATTAGGGAATTTCATTTTTCCAGCCTTTATCATTTTTCCGTGGGACGAAGCAAGGAAAATGATCAAATAATTTGGGTCCCTTTTGAAGCAGAGGAATGGAGTATATCAAATGTGCAATCATATTTCTTTTTTTTCCCCTTTACTCTTTTCCTTTATATTCATATTTCGTCGCTCTATTTTCCTATTTTCTGTTTTATTTTCGCGTTTTCTACCATCACTCTTTCATCCTTAAATATTTCTTCTCTTTTAGATTGTATTTTTACACATCTGCTTTTTATTTTTTCTCGCAAACGTTGACTGTGTACGAGTTAAAATTCGTATTTGCGTTAAACATTTGGTCCACAAAAACATATATATAAAATATATATATATATATATATATATATATATATATATATATATATATATATATATATATATATATATATATATATATATATATATTATAAATTAACGTAATTTATTAACTTTTTGTCGACCGTTTTTATTTTAAAGTAAGTTTTTGCGAGTTTAGTCCAGTTTCTTTTGCTGTTCTCTCTGAAAGCTCGATTTGGGTCTTTTGTCCCTCCTCAAGGGTTGTTATTGTACTATTGATACTCCGCCCATGAAGATTGATTTTATTTTCCATGTATGATGGTGGTCCGGCCGCCCGTCGTCTGATTTTTTTCATCTTGACCTGCCCCTCGGATCTGTCGAGGGGGGCCTTTGGGCGCGTGAGGAGAGAATTCTGTACTCGGCTTAGTTTGAGAAGGACCAGTGTGGTATTTCCCGGCAGTCTTCGGCAGTTGACCAGTATCACAAAAGATACTTTTTGTGACGCCCTTATACTTGGTGGGTCACCGGAGTGTGACCCTTATCGATAAGCCTGTTCACTCGTCCTGAACTGGAGTTTGGGGCTGAGAATTGGAGGCCAGGACTTTGTGCCTTCTCTGTGCCTGTTATCGTCAGCGTGTAAGGAGAGCTTAACATTCGCTCTCGTATGCATCCTCTGTTGTGGTCGTAAAAGACGATCGTAATTTCTGCTGCCTCTGCCTCTTGTTTGCACTGCGTCCTTGGAGTCGTGAGGAGGCCCTTCAGTGGTGGACAAAAGTAAGACCGCCATATTATTTACATTATTATCTTCATTAGCTGTGTTCTTCGTGTGTTGAAGCTAGGCCACTCTGTGTAAGGACGACTTTTGGACGCCATAGTGTGTCCAGATAAGGCCACTTTCAGCTGTTGTAGGAACGACCTTTGGAGGCCATAGTGTTCCCCGTTACACGTGTAATTTTTTAGTCTGTGCTCTCACCGTTATTGAATTGTTTTCGGTACAAAACAGAAGTATGTATTTTTGTACAAGGATATAGTTCTTCATTGGAGGGTGGGTAGAGCTCTCGGCTAGCACGCTGTTGGCCCAGCGTTCGAGTCTCCGACCGGCCAATGAAGAATGAGAGGAATTTATTTCTGGTGACAGAAATTCATTTCTCGTCATAATGTGGTTCGGATTCCACAATAAGCTGTAGGTCCCGTTGCTAGGTAACCAGTTGGTTCTTAGACACGTAAAATAAGTTTAATACTTCGGGCCAGCCCTAGGAGAGCTATTAATCAGCACTTATTTGTACAAGGATATTGTAAATGTTATAAGTAGGTTAGGTTCCTTCACCCTTTTGTCTCCTACTATCGTGTGTTTGAGAAAGATAGTTTACTACCTTTTATTGTTGCTTTCCCTTTGCCTTAGCGTGATAGTTAGGTAGGAGTCTGCGGTCGTTTATGGCACTTTGTTGTTAGCGTACGTGTTGTTTTTCTCCCCCATTATTCAGTTTTCAGAGGGGTTTGTAATCATGAGTTGAAAATGTTTTACATTAAATTTTTAATTTTCGTCAAGTGTTTCGTGTATCCTCTCTGAGATTTTCGTCTGAAAGTGTTGTTTGTCAACGGTCTTACTCATTGGAATTCTTCCATAGTGTATTGATCTTCAATATCAGATCTCAAGAACCTGATAAACTCTCGTACTATCCTGGAGTTCATAATAATAATAATAATACTAATAATAATAATAATAATAATAATAATAATAATAATAATAATAATAATAATAATATATTACATATTATATATACTGTATATACATATATATATATATATATATATATATATATATATATATATATATATATATATATATATATATATATATATATATATATATCGGCATATATTTAGCCATATTTATAGTACAAAAGTAATCACCGATCAAATTATCGTTAACCTCCTGGTTAACCACTGCCAATTAGGCCTGTTTTAAAATTTATAACCGCTGATATTACTGACTGATTATGGTATACAAAGTCAGTACGGACTAGATTACATTCTAAGCGTAATTCTCAGAACTACATTTCGAAAAAGGTTACTGGCTTATATCTCCGAGAACTGCGTATCGCTGATGAAAGGATTCAAAGAGCGTTGCTTGCGAGAGCCTGCAAACGGGCGTAAACGAAGTTAATTGCCAATATACTCAGTTATTCGCCAGATGAGATATCTCCTATTTGGCCTGTTGATGAAAAGAAGTAAAATCAATACCTGCAGCTTGCAAGTCAGTTGCATGGTTTGAACGTTCCCAGTACATGATTATTAATGGTCATTGCTCTTACTTACGTTTATTTATAATTTCATTTCTTAGAGTATTACCTGAAAAAAAGTACTTTATAGAGCCAATGCTTATAAAATTATAGAGAGCCAACGAATGGTGATGGGGAATATTCAGTGGAGGATTTTTCTCCAAAGCAAAAGATATTCTTCCTCTCTCTTTATAAATACTCATGACGTAATACGAAGGACAGGAAATATATTAGGGGAACATTTGAGGATTGTCCTCCAAGACAAAAGATGTTTTTCCTTTCGTGTTATAAATATTTATGACTTAAATACGAAGGAAAGGAAATATATTAGGGGAACATTTGAGAATTGTCCTCCAAGACAAAAGATGTTTTTCCTTTCGTGTTATAAATATTTATGACTTAAATACGAAGGAAAGGAAATATATTAGGGGAACATTTGAGGATTGTCCTCCAAGACAAAAGATGTTTTTCCTTTCGTGTTATAAATATTTATGACTTAAATACGAGGGAAAGGAACACTGGCGTACTTTTCTCCAACAGAAAGATGTTCTTCTTTTCCTTTTATAAATATTCACGATTTGAATACGAACGGGAAAAGATTGAAAGATGTTTTTCCTTTCGTGTTATAAATATTTATAACATTTAGAAACAAAGAGACAGAACTTCCACAACAAAACAAATTTTTTGACTTAAATACGAGGGAAAGGAAAATTTCAACAGAAAGATGTCATCACCATCAGAATACGAACGAGTAACTCATTCATTCTCCAATAATCTCATTCCACTCCTAACCCCCGACTCTCATCTATAAACTAGTTTGCTCTAGATCCGCCAGACACATCTGAACCAAACTAGACCAGACCAAGTTTTTTGAGAGAGAGCTCGTGATGGTGGTATGGTTTTCATGACTATCACTTAACCATTGAAGTTCCTCGTCGGACGAGTCGGTAGAGTTGTCGGCTAGCACTCTGCTAGGCCCGAGTTCAAGTCTCCGGCCAGCCAATGAAGAATTAGAGGAATTTATTTCTAGTGATAGAAATTCATTTCTCTCTACAATGTGGTTCGGATTCCACAATAAGCTGTAGGTCCCGTTGCTAAGTAACCAATTGGCTCTTAGCCACGTAAAAAAAGTCTAATCCTTCGGGTCAGCCCAAGGAGAGCTGTTAATCAGCTCAGTGGTCTGATTAAACTAAGGTATACTTAACTCTAACTTAACCACTGAGGTTATTCAGTGAGCGACTTCGGCATTGGCAGGTCTGCAGCAAAGCTGCCTCTCATGCTGTTATTAAGGTGCCCTTCTGTTTTCGCTCGGATTTTCATATCGGAGATCGCTTAACTGAATATAGGTTATTATCGCTGGTAAAAACGAATACTCTTATACTCTTAAGCAAGGACACACATACACACACACATATATTGTATATATATAATATACATATTTTATATATATATATATATATATATATATATATATATATATATATATATTATACATATCTATACAGTATACATATATATAATATACAGTATATATACATACATATATGTGTATATATAAACGTATATACACACACACACATATATATATATATATATATATATATATATATATATATATATATATATATATATATATATATATATATATATATATATATATATATATATATGAAGATAAAAGGCCCATAAAACGTCCAAATATTGTTTCATGGGCCTTTTACACCTTTCACATTCATATTATACTTTAGTATTACAGTAAAAGATCTATATTTATATAATGTATACATACAATATATATATATATATATATATATATATATATATATATATATATATATATATATATATATATATATATATATTTGTATGTGTGTATGTGTTTGTGTCTGTTTGTTTATATTTCCATTACCAGATACAGTAATTTATCTCTTTATTAGGGAATTAAAAAATAACAGCTCTGTATACGTGTGTTGGTATAGACGTTTGCTTATTCACTCTCCTGAGGATAAACTATATATGTCCCCAAATACCCATGAATTACTTATAGCAGTGGTTCTCAACCTGGGGGGCGTCAGCAATTTCCAAGGGGGGGTGCGAGCCCTAGGGAAAAATTAAAAATTCCCTAATTATATGCGCTATTCTCTTAAAAAAAAGTCGCTAAGAAGCAGTGTCGAGTATCTCACTAATTCATCCCCAAAAGAATAAAAACACCCTTTCTCTTTCTCTCTCTCTTTTTTTTTTTTCTTTAAACCTTGGCGGGAATTTTACTCATAGATGCAAAGGGGTCGGTGGAGAGAAGGACCGACTCTTAGAGGGGGCGTGGTAATAAAAAGGTTAAGAACCGCTGACTTACGGCCTTATTAAAACTATTGGTTTTAACATCAACAGGGAATTCAATAAACTGAAGGGCGTGTTACCGTATCTGATATAACTCTGAAACAATATCAGGTCCAGCTTTTATTAAAAGCATAATCATTGTTTTGAGCTTCCCAGACCAAGGGGGAATTAAAAGTATTCGCGTTATTTGCATTCTAACAAAGGTCTCTTTGTACGGTTTCCAGTGAAATGAATTTGCACGGGTTCTCTTTAATGAAAATCAAATGGAGTTATGACGGAGAAGATCATCTAATAAAAAGTGTTTCCCTTTCTCAATGTTTGCATCTAATCACGTGATTAATATTTGGATACTTGTCCTAAAGCGTGTTTCCCTTTTCATTGGTTTTCTGAAAAGAAAACTATTGCACTGGCTTTGTCTGTCCGTCCGCACTTTTTTCCTGTCCGCCCTCAGATCTTAAAAACTACTGACGCCAGAGGGCTGCAAATAGGTAAATTAATCATACGCCCTCCAACCATCAAACATACCAAGTTGCAGCCCTCTAGCCTTTTTATTTCATTTAAGGTTAAAGATAGCCATAACCGTGCATCTGGCAACGATATAGGTCAGGCCACCACCGGGCCGTGGTTAAAGTTTCACTGGGCAGCTGTCCATACAACATTGTGCCGAGACCACCGAAAGATAGATTTTTTCCCTGTACGAAGTACAGAAAACTCGATTGCGCCGAAGAAACTTCGGCTCATTTTTTATTTGTTATTTACGCCAACGATAACTCCTTTCGGTGTCAATCTCACCAACCTCAGGTGAGGGGTACAACTAAATCTACCCGGGGTCCCTTATCCCACTTCCAGCTTCCTTTGCTTCCTGGTGGATGGTAGGACGTAGTGTCATGCCGTCTGGACGTTTCGGGTGGGTTTCTTTAATTTTATCGATGCAAGCAACAATGGTAATTGGACAGGAAAATACAAACCGGAAACTGATGATCGCAGAAACGATATCGATAAAAAAAAACCCACCCTTAAAGTCCCGACGGCATCAGAATACGCCCTACCATTCACCAGGAGGCAAAGGGCGCAGGACCTAGGTAGCAAGACAGGATTTCTGTTGATCTTGCAGACGGAACACATGGCTTAGACGATAAGCACAATGACCAATCAGTAGACAGAGGGTCTATCTAGTTGAATGACGAGCTTTTAACAAACAGTCTACTCAGGTTAAATGCAAACGAACGATGGACTTTCAGCAATAATGTTTTATCTCATTCTAGGTACATAAAAAGACACGTGAGTAGGTTAATATTCGAAATAAGCGAGGAACAGCGTTGGCTATGAGGCCGTCTATGACGTGGGGAGGTGAATGGAAAAACCTCTACTGTGTTGGCGGGAAGGCGGGATATGTCAGTTATAACATGGCATGATAACTATGGTGTTCTGCTTTTCTTTCCAGAATACTCTGCATATTTATATAATTTTTTCTTGAGCATACAAATAATTGTATTAGCTCCGTGCTTTGGCACTTTCGGGGCTATTCAGCTAAATAACTTAACCAAAAGTTTAAAATCCCATTCAGTTCCCGTCATCCTGTGTTGTTACCATACGGTATAAATGGCTAGCCTAGGAATACAATTTTTTTTCCATTGTTGGGCATTGGACCGATAATTAGATAGGATGAATAAATAAAGGTTACAATAAAAGAGTAATTTCTGGCTGAAATGGAATGAATGCATGTTTAAAAGAAGGTTAGTAAAATAAAATACCTGGTGAATCAGTAGCATAGGCCTAGCTTCATTGGTCCGCGCTTCATGTTTCAGAGAAACAATATTCGGTACCATAAAGTTATTTCCATAAACGTGCAATGAACTTGCACGTAGAATAAAATTTCAGTGACAAGAAAATATTGTGAGTCGAATACTTTTTGAGCATAGGTCTATGAGTGGTCTGGGTTATACTAATAAGAGCAATCATAATGGCTGAGAGCTCATCGTTTGTTTGCGTTTGATCTGAGTAGAATGTTGGATACAACGCAGTCTTTCGTGTGCTTGTGTTCGTATATTATTATGAATAAAGATCGATGTATTAGTGAATTATATGAGAAGGGGAGAGGGTTGTTTGTCTATATAAACATTCAAAAGCATTTTTGGAAAATAGTTTAATATTTATGATATTTATGACAATGAGCCAACGATTTCGGAAACGCTGAATGTCTGTCACCCACACAATACTCATACGTATGTGCCTTACTTTTAGCCCTGAGTGGACAGACGCGATGAAACCGATTATAATTATGGATGATTTCCTGTACAATTTTTCTCTAGAAAAATTTTACGAGCAAAAAATGACTAAATGTCAACTTACCCCAACCATCCCTCCCACCCCCGCATGCGATAGGAAGTATCAGTGGCCGCCGGGCTGTCATTCGAAGTGTGTGTGTATGTGTGTGTTACGCAAGTGTGTTGCAAACTGGCGGGGCATGTCATGAATGTGTAACATGTCTAAGAAGTGTACCAACTATGATAGAGTCCGTGTAACTGAATGTCATGAGGTGGGGTTGAAAACAAGTAAAATTATGAAGCAAAGTGTCATAGGTGAGAGAACTTTAAGGCGGCTTGTTGCCAAGTTCATGGCGTCCAGGCGGGATGGGGTGTCTACCCTGCTCTTGGTCGTGGAGCCCCCGTAGGCTTTCTCCTCGCACTCTCATGCTTAGGAGACGCCATGTGCAGTTGACCACCAGTCTTGACTAGTGCAAGGTAATTGAAAAACATAACATTACAACTGCTTAGCCACGTATCCACACGTACAATCCAGACACCAAAGCAGATGAAGGATGGGGGAGGCTACATTTCACTTGTGTGGGGAGGGGGAAAGGTGTAATGGCGGATGCCTCATAGTGATAAGCTTGGGCCTAAACATGTTGCACTCAAGGTCAAGTTCTCCCAGGATATATTATGGTGTGGGGGTGTTTTTCTGGTATGGTGTCGTGGGGGATTGAGTGTTTCTTGCCAATATCTCCCAAGAGCGAGCACGTCAGCAAAAATTTTACCTGACGCTGTTAGGCGACGTTATGGAATCTTCTTTATGAGAAATCGGGGACATCCATTCTGCAGCGGGACGGTGCGAGGTACCACGCCGCCAACTAGGCTAAGTCACTTTTTCACTCACTCACCAATTATTACGTCACTGATTGGATAAATGATCGCTAAATTGACTATATTAAGTCTTGGCCAGGCAATTCCCCTCATTTGTCCTCAGTAGAAAACCTTTGGGCAACGATCAAGTCTTGTTGAAGGGCCAAGGACACGACAACCCTCGACAAATCCCGAGACCGCCGTACACTCGACCTGGGACATCTTTCAACCCTTCCTCCTGCAGAAATTGGCGAATTCCATAGGCTTGAGGGGGTGCTGAAACGAAAGGGCAGGCCTACGAAGTATTAGTAGATGCATTGGTGAGTGTTACAAATACCTGTTTTTTTTTATTGTCTTACGCTTGCCATTGTTTCTTTGTTAGACGAACTCACTTGAAAAAATTATCGCATTTGAATGTGGCCACAATTTACGTGTTTGTATGTATGTGTGTATATATATATATATATATATATATATATATATATATATATATATATATATACATATATATATATATGTGTGTGTGTGTGTGTGTGTGTGTGTGTGTTAGTAGATGCATGGGTGAGTATTAGAGATAACTTTTTCAATGTTTCTTACCCTTGCCATTGTTTCTTTGTTAGACGAGTTTAGCTGAAAAAATTATCGTATTTGAATGTGGTCACAATTTACGTATATATATGTATAATTATATTTATATCGCGTATATATATATATATATATATATATATATACATACATATATACACACATATACTCGTCACATATATAGTGTCATTAGTATAGGTGTTTGTGATAAAAATCTTACCACTAATTTAATCGATCAGTCATCGAACGTACTTTGAGAATATACAGTAACAAGATTATGGCCTACCAGTGGTGAAATGTATATAGTTTATATATGTATATATATATATATATATATATATATATATATATATATATATATATATATATATTTATATATATATGTGTGTATATATATATATAAGTTTATATATATATATATATATATATATATATATATGTATATATAGATTGGTTAGTGGTCTGTACACCCCAAATTGGACGATTTTTCTGGATAAAATAAGGTATTCTTCTAACGTAATCTGATATCTATATTTTGGTGTATTCTCGAATATCTTCAATTAATGTATACGCACGTGTCATAGGCACTGGGACCTGTCCCCCCCCCTGGCTGTCGGCCTAAGAAACAGGAGATCAGCGCCTATCCAGTGAGCCTACAGAGGCCCAGGAGGACTTTAACATTTTAAATAATACTGCAGGGTTAACGGTAACTCATCTTAGAAGAATTTATTTTAAAATATAAAGGGAAAATTTTGAGGATCAAGGATATTAGCTTTGGTATCTCTAATGGAACTTCATGTGGCCACAATTTACGTATATATACTAATATACATGCATGTATATATATATATATATATATATATATATATATATATATTTATATATATACACACATATATATATATATATATATAATTTATATAAAATATAAAATATATATATATATATATATATATATATATATATATATATATATATATATATATATATAATATATATATATATATATTGGTTAGTGGTTTGTGATGTCCCAACCTTGCCGATTTTTGTAGACATAATAAGATATTCTCTTAACGTAACCTGATGTCTGTATTTTGGCGTATTCTCGAAAATCTCCCCTTGGTGTTTGCTTCAGGGTTAACGGTAAGTCATCATACAGGAATTTATTTTAAACTATAAAGAGAAAAATTCTTTGGTCTAGGGTACCGTACCAGCTTTGGTATTTCTAACTTTATGGTATGGGATTAGTAGGGCAATTTTTTTTTCATAATATTAACTGATGCTGAAAAAATTTAGTAGAATATCCGACTTGGAATTTATTTATAATTTCATTTCTGTAAAAAGAATCTATTGTGCTGGCTTTTGTCTGTCCGTCCACGCTTTTTCCTGTCCGCCCTCAGATCTTAAAAACTACTGAGGCTAGAGGGCTGCAAACGTATTTTGATCATCCACCCTCCAATCATCAAACATACCAAATTGCAGCCCTCTAGCCTCAGTAGTTTTTATTTTATTTAAGGTTAAAGTTGGCCATAATCGTGCGCTGGCAACGATATAAGCCATGTCACCACCGGGCCGTGGTTAAAGTTTCATGGGCCGCGGCTCATATAGCATTATACCTAGACCACCGAAAGATAGATCTGTTTTCGGTGGGCTTGATTATGCGATGTACAGAAAACTCGATTGCGACGAAGAGACTTAGGCGCATTTTTAGCTTGTTTATTTGACTTTTATTAAACTTGCTAATGCCATGAGGAAAATATCGAAGCAAGAGTTGTCAAAAAAATTGAGAATAATTATCAGAGAAATATTTCATATTGCAACTTTGCATTATTCTGTGGCAAAGTTGTTAATCAGGTTTAAGTAAATGTATGGCGAAATATACCCGAATAATCGGCCCACTGCTCAAACTGCAATATATTAAAATACAGCACTTCATAATTTGGCTTTCTTACTGCAATATTACTGCTATTCACTCAGATGGATGACTAGTTTTTCTCATTGCGATGTCCTGCGTTAAGATTTGGCTCCAAACTCAACCCAAGTGGACATAAAAATTCTCCGGTGATATTTTGGAATGCTGAGAAATCCTTTCATGCAACTTTCGAAAAGTTTCAAACATAATATGAAAGTATCCACTTTATATTTGTTAGGTATGGCAGGGTGAATCCAACGACGTTTTATTTTCTTCTTATTTGTAAGAAGAACCTGCCGCATAACCTCTCAGAACGGTGTCCATTGTGCAACTAACACAAAAGTCAAGGCTGCCCCTGTAGTTTGCTAGGCGTTTCAGTAGCCTACTATCGCCGCGTTTCTCATTCTCTAGTGTAGACCTATTGCTTTTCATAGCGTTGTATCTGCTCGTGTAGAAGGCCCCTGATTGCACACTACTTGGTTTATATATATATATATATATATATATATATATATATATATATATATATATATATATATATATATCTGGCTGAAATATTTAGTTAAAACAGAATTCCATCATATATAGCTATATACACACACACACACACACACATATATATATATATATATATATATATATATATATATATATATATATATAAAGGAAGGTTAGTAAGGGAAGGAAATACAATAAAGAAATATCTCCGTCGGAAATATCCAGTGGAATTCAAGCGAGTTCCTGTGTAAATGTTTGGATGTCTTTTCCCTGGAAATAGTGGGGCTGCAATTTTCACAATTTAGAAATTCCAAGAGAAAATGCGACTTCACTAAATCCAATTCCGGAACTTTGCGAGTTCGAAATATTGCGTCAGAAATTCAGGCGCTTTTCCTTACAAGGGGAATATACATAAATATATTATGATGCTTTCTCGCGTTCAGCGGTAAGTAATTGTTTACTCTGAAAATGAAGTGATATGACTTTTATTCAGAGCAAGAATTATTATTATTATTATTATTATTATTATTATTATTATTATTATTATTATTATTATTATTATTATTCTAACACACACACACATATTAGGCTATACGAAAAATTCAATGAAAGCGTTATTCGTTCTGGCCTTTGGTCAAACAGAAAAAAGAAGAAAAGAATGGAGGATGAGGAAACTAGTTCAGGAAAACAGAGAAATAGGGAAAGTCGAAATCCTAAGAAAATAAGGTCGAATAGCCGGAAGATAGAAGTCCAGCTATTTATTCCCCAGCTATTTATTCCCTTTTAAAAAAATTTTCCGAATTTGTACATTAGTCTCTCTCTAGATAAAAGCAGTTGGCCACATATAAATGTATTATTTTGTGTTTATTAGTGGAATAAGCTAGGGAATATTTGCTACCTAACCTTGCCGGAAAAGAACGGATTTCACATAGAGGCAAATACTACTCTGTTCTCCCGTTTTATTATGTCTATATTTTTATTTTCTATTTTGACTATCTCCACAACCCCAAGGGGCACCTATATATCATACGTCCACGCATAATTCATTCCACCGTATTGTCAGGCTTCACGTGATATCTTACATAGTAAGTCGATGCTTAATAAACATACCTTGGCGGCTGGCATAGACCGATTCAATTGATTTTGGCACAAATGAAATAACAAAGAAGAGTAAAAAATGATTCACAAATAGACCAAAAGTTCAAATTCTTTTTTTTTATTAAAGTATGTTTAACCATTTTCGTTAGATTCTGTCACATGAACGTTGAAGTATACGAAAACGTTACAGAGTAACCTTCTCAGCGATGAAAGTGTAGAATCAGAATTCAATTATGTAATTTACTGATATATTGATTTGCATACACTCTCACCCCAAAAATGATAAAAGGTGACGAATGAGACGTAAAAATAGTAACCAGCACAGATGTCGTTCCATTTTGTGAATACACATGAAGCAGGGTAACCTATGATATTCAGCTAATAAAGGAAATCTTGACGGACAGAAAATTATGCAATGCAGCTATAAGTGGAATTGGTTCATTTGAGAAAGGATAGTACAAGAACATCGTAAAAATAAGATGGTTACTTCTCCATTGTAACTAGGCTATATGGTGTAATAAGGCGGGCCATATAAATTAAGGGAGAAATTATGAGCTACTCATATTGCTGCTTGTAGTTCATAACAAAGTTCGCCAAGGTGTTAGAGTTAGTTTTCATTAAATTTCCTCTCTGTTCATCATTGCGTTTATTATCTCTTTGTCATAAACGATATTTAATAAATTACGGTTTGTATCGGAAAGAAAAGTTTATCCCCATAGGGGGTTAGTGACGTCAGTGCACCTCATGGGGTGCACTGTAGGCATTACTTGAGGTTCTTTGCAGCGTGCTTTCGGCCCCTAACTGCAACTCCTTTCGTTCCTTTACTGTACCTCCTTTCATATTCTCTTTCTTCCATCTTACTTTCCACCCTCCCTAACAATTGACTCATACTGCAGCTATAACTCTGGGTTTTAATCACCATGAATTCAGTCTGACATTCTAATTAAACTCTAAATATCAGAATATCAAGACGGCTAAAATGCAACTGTGGAAGCATAATTTTTTACTCTATATAGCAAACGGAGAACCAACTGTGGGAGCATAATTTTTTACTCTACAGAGAAGACGGAGAGCCAACGGTGGAATAATTTTTTTTTTTTTTTTACTATATATAGAAAACGGAGAACAACCCACTCGCCCAAACAAGCTGCTAGCAGCCAGCCTTCCTGCTGCCTGGCTAGTTTAACCTCCGGCGCTGAGAATCAATCGAGGCGAACGCTGCTGCTACTTTTAGCAAGTTAGCGAGAAAACTTCTGTCGTTAATTTGCGTTATTCGAGGCCCTTCGACTTCTTCCTCCGTCATGAGCAATTTGAAGCGATGATCATTAATCAGAAGTCTCTCTCAGGGAAGCACACGGGCGCCTTCGCAGAGGTAATTACCACTTTTGCCTTTTCCCAGAGAGTTATGCTTGCTTGCCTTTGCTTGCCTTTCCTTTCCGGCGCTCCGTCGTAATTACTTTCTTACCGGGGTTTCTTACCTGGGTAGGAGGGTGGGGGGCGAATTTCATTTTATTACGGATTATTAATTTTCTTTTATTGGCTTAGGGAGGAATAAATCTTGAGGGAACCATTTGGCTTTCTTACCAGCATCATTTTGCATTAGGGAGCTTCAGGATAGGGCGTGGTGAATAAGATTTTTTCGAGGGTAGGAGTAATAATAATAATAATAATAATAATAATAATAATAATAATTTCATTGTGATGTATTATTTTTATTATTATTATTATTATTATTATTATTATTATTATTTATTTATTTTTTTTTTTTACCACAGTCATCCTATTCGACTGGGTGGTTTTATAGTTTGGGGTTCCGGGTTGCATCCTGCCCCCTTAGGAGTCCATCACTTTTCTCACTGTGTGCGCTGTTTCTAGTAGCACACTTTTTTGCATGAGTCCTGGAGCTACTTCGGCATCTAGTTTTTCCAGATTCCGTTTCAGTGATCTTGGGATCGTGCCTAGTGTTCCTATGATTATGGGTACAATTTCCACTGGCATATTCCATATCCTTCTTATTTCGATTTTCAGGTCTTGGTACTTATAAATTTTCTCTCTTTCTCATCTACCCTGGTGTCCCATGGTATTGCAACATTAATGAGTGTTACTTTCTTCTTGATTTTGTCAATCAACGTCACGTTTAGTCTACTGGCACGCATCACCCTATCTGTTCTGATACCATAGTCCCAGAGTATCTTTGCCTGATCGTTTTCTATCACTCCCTCAGGTTGGTGTTCGTACAGACACTACCACTTACCGGTATTACTGCAAGCTAGCGGGTGTTTCTTGCACAGGCTCCAGTGGAGGGCTTTTGCTACTGAATCATGCCTCTTTTTGTACTGGTTCTATGCAAGCGCCGGACATTCACTTGCTATGTGGTTTATGGTCTCATCTTTCATATTGCACTTCCTGCAAATGGGTGAGATGTTATTTCCATGTATGGTTCTTTGGATATATCTGGTTCTTAGGGCCTGATCTTGTGCCGCTGTTAGTATTCCTTCTGTTTCCTCTTGAGTTCTCCCCTCTGTAGCCATTGCCATGTTTCGTCACTGGCCAGTTCTTTTGCCTGTCTCATGTATTGTCCTTGCATTGGTTTCTTGTGCCATTCCTCTGTTCTGTTTTTCATTCTCCTGTCTCTGTATATTTCTGGGTCTTCGTCTACTTTTATCAGTCCTTCTTCCCATGCACTCCTTGGCCACTCGTCTTCACTGCTTTTCAGATATTGCCCCAGTGCTCTGCTCTCAATGTTGGCGCAGTCCTCTATGCTTAGTAGCCCTCTCCCCCTTCCTTTTGTGTTATGTATAGTCTGTCTGTATTTGCTCTTGGGTGCAGTGCTTTGTGTATTGTCATGTGTTTTCTAGTTTTCTGGTCTATTCTGCGGAGTTCAGCCTTCGTCTACTCCACTACTCCTGCACTGTATCTGATTACTGGCACTGCCCATGTGTGTATGGCTTTCGTCATGTTCCCGGCGTTGAGTTTTGACTTGAGTATCGCCTTAAGTCTCTGCATTTATTCTTTCCTGATCGTGTCCTTCATCTCTTGGTGTTTTATATCCTCTCCTTCCATTATTCTCAGGTACTTGTATCCTGTCTCATCTATGTGGTTGATGCTGTTCCCGTCTGGTAGCTTTATCCCTTCAGTCCTTGTTACTCTGCCTTTTTGTATGTTGACCAAGGCGCAACTCCATCCTGATGTCCCCAGATACAATCATTATTATTATTATTATTATTATTATTATTATTATTATTATTATTATTTGTTGTTGTTGTTGTTGTTGTTGTTGTATTATTATTAAATCCTCTAGCCATAATAAAGTGAGGCATTTTTTACATCTGTTAACAAATCGACTTCCTCCCCTTTTAAAGGTGCATTTACTGCTGTAATCATAAAGTCCGAAGGGTAAATAGGCCTACATTGTGACGCCCAAACTATTCCAAAAGGGATAGATTCTAACTCTTGTAATAACAAGTAAAAAATACGCCAAAGTTTCTTTGGCGCAGTCGAGTTTTCGGTACAGCGTATATTGCTGTATGAAACTTTGAGCCGCGGCCCATGAAAATCAGCCACGGTCCGGTGGTGGCCTGTGTTGTTGGGTACTTATATCGGTGCCAGAAGTACGATTATGGCTAACATTAACCAGAAATAAAATAGAAAATACTAAGGCTAGAGGGTTGCAATTTGATATGTTTGATGATTGGAGGGTGCGTGATCAACATAGCAGTTTGCAGTCTTCTAGCCTCAGTAGTTTTTTAAGATCTGAGGGCGGACCTGAAAAAGTGCGGACAGAACAAAGTGCGGGCGGACAGAAAACTAAAAAGGGCAAAGTCACTGTGTACCACTGCACCTCAAAGAAGTATACGAGAACCAACCTGAAATCCTCGCCATAACGTTCACGATAGTTTGATAATTTCATGGAGATCAGAGAATTCAGGGCCTAGTCTCCCAGAGAATGCCGTGCAATTGGAACTTCAAAAGTTCAACGAAGGTGCAATGTATTGTACCACAATACTATTCTTCTTGCAATTTAAAACGGTTTTATGCATTTATTAATATATTGATTTATTTTTTCTTTTTTTATAAGCGTCATCTCTTCTTTCTGTATTTCCTTTACCTCCTCTTACTTCTTCCTAATGAATACCATATTCTTTGGAAGCTTGAATTTTAAATCGGTGGCCCCTTTGGGCTTCTTCATATTTATAGGTTTCATCTTCTGAATAATAATAATAATAATAATAATAATAATAATAATAATAATAATAATAATAATAATAATGATCATCATCATCATCATCATCATCATCATCATCATCATCAACGTAAAGGACATGAAATAGTTTTAAAGTATATGAGAAAAATGCACTTCTTCAACTAAATTCCGTAAGAGATAAAAAAGTTTAGCGACCCAAAAACCTAAGAAAGAATTGTCCAAAAGCTTTAAAAGCGTCTTGTCTCCCTAATTATTCTCACGTCGACATGCAGGAGAAAACATTTCCTTTTCTCTTCTTGATTTTTGCAGACTCAAGGGATAATCTAGTTAAGCGATTAGCCCAGATTTCACTCACCTGAACTGTAGGGAGCAAGGCAGGGGGATTTTACAAAGAGAGAGAGAGAGATGGGGGGGGGGAGTTGTCACTGAATGCTAAAAAATTTATATAAAGCACATTAAAGAAGCATTTATGAGAGAGAGAGAGAGAGAGAGAGAGAGAGAGAGAGAGAGAGAGAGAGAGAGAGAGAGAGAGAGAGAGAGAGAGAGAGAGAAGAGTTGTCATTGAAGGCTAATAAACTTGATTTAAATCACGTTAAAGACCCATATTTATATTCTTTGGTAATCCGTGTAGCCTATGTCACAAGAAGCAATTAAGACTATTTTTGCAAAGTCTGGAATTTAAACATCATAAGAGAGGGACGAGTTTTACTTTGATAAGATTGCTGGAACTTCAATACGTAATGTAGATAGGCCTATGCATAAGGAAATATGGCGGGAATTAAATTTAGCACAATAGTTCGACAAATAGACGGGCAGAGATTGAGAAAGGCGTAATAGAAAGCAAGATTTGATAGCCTATAGGTAAAATGGGTGTCTAGGAAAATAAAATGACGTACGGTAATGGAAGAAAAAGGAACCTACTACACTTCTGTTTGATAGCCTTTGCTACTTGGGGATTATCACCATTTGTTATGTGGCTTCCTTAAGAATTGCAATTTACCATTATAATATATTATAGAACAACCTTAACTTTAATCAGATACCTAGTAATGAAAATGTTCTTCTTGAAAACAATAAAAAAAAACTTAATAGGATGAATACAAAGTTATCTAGAATTTTGTGCCATTAAGAAGATATAACTCTTTAACAATTCCTTATATATTAATAGAAAATATTTTTTTCATTACTCTTGATGTAGGCTACTTCACTCGACCGCGTAGAGACTTAGAGAACAGAAAAAAAAATCCATGTGATCATTTGAACGATATTTAATTCAAGTTGATTTTCAGTTTTTTCGTCGGTGAATTCGTATCCACATGAAGGCAATTTGCATGCTTAATCAGTTGAACACAGCTAGCTTAAAATGCTTGGACTCCAATAAAAATCTCTCCCACTTTATGAAAAAAACCTTGCACTTAATTAATTAAATTATTTCTACTTTGCTATCATAGGTTCGAATTTACTCAGCGTTCATTTTCTATTCATGATAAGTATTGAAGTTGTCAAGGGGGGAATTTATAATATATATATATATATATATATATATATATATATATATATATATATATATATATATATATATATATATGTGTGTGTGTGTGTGTGTGTGTATGTGTTTGTACGTATGTATATATATACATATATATGTATGCATGTAAATTATATATATATATATATATATATATATATATATATATATATATTATATATATATATATATATATATATATTATATACATATATATATATATATATATATATATATATATATATTATATGTGTGTGTGTGTGTGTGTACGTGTGTGTTTGTGTGTGCGCGTGCGTGTGCGTGTGAGCGGTTGATGTTTATACAGCATCATCACGTGCATTTGCTTACTTCAACTGAGCAGAGAAAGGGAAAAATATTTTCTGAAGAATGCCTGAGACACTGTCAACATTGTCAGTTATTAATTGCGGGGATTACCCCTTTGTAACTCCATAATAACTTTAGCAGGAAAAAATGAAATACGAAATTATTAGTACTTGGATGAGTGACCATTGGGATGACAGTAAGATCAAGAAAGTCAAGATGACGATTTGAGGGATGGAAATAAGTAAAAAATGCGCCGAAGTTTCTTCGGCGCAGTCAAGTTTTCTCTACATCGTATAATCAAGACCACTGAAAATAAATCTTCTTTCGTTGGTCTCGGTATATGCTGTATGAGCCGCGGTCCATTAAACTTTAACCACGGCCCGATGGTGGCCTGGCCTATATCGTTGCCAGACGTACGATTATGGCTAACTGTAACCTTAAATAAAATAAAAACTACTAAGGCTAGTGGCCTGCTATTTGGTATGTTTGATGAAAGGAGGGCGGATGATCAACATACCAATTTCCAGCCATCTAACCTCAGTGGTTTTTAAGATCTGAGGGCGGGCAGAAAAAAGTGCGGACGGATAGACAAAGCCAGTACAATAGCTTTCTTTTCAGAAAACTAAAAATGGTCAAGCCAGAGCCTACCGAGGTGGTGACTTCCAGCTTATGTCTCACAATCATTCATCTAGCAGACGTAAGAGTGTGAAGGTTAAAATTAAGCCTCTGAAAAGAATGGCGATAGATAAGGGTACTTAACAGCAACGCAGATCTCCCAAAAACAGAAGGGTCACCTCCCAAATCAGATAAGCCAAAGATATGGACACAGATGATCTAATGGTTGTCGGTAAGATCACGACCCAGGTTGGAGTATTCATCAGGACCCACACTTAAATAATTCTGTCACCACCAGTTAGAATTAATCTCGAATGTACTCACGAGAAGTAAACGGGAGAAAGAAGGGAACACTGAATTATGGAATTGGTTTGTACTTGGTAACAAACACCAGAGAGGATATAGGAAAAAGAATAGCGTCCTTGTGATGACGGCGAGTTATGTAGCAGTAAAGGTGATGGAAGGAATGTCTAGGTGTTCTGGGAGCTTGTGATACAGGTTCGAAGCTCAGACTTAATTCTGGTATATAAAGAAACATAAAAGGTACCTCTGACAGATGCAGAAATATCATAGATTACAAGAATTAAGGACAAACGCAGAGAAAAGACTGATAAGAGCCAGGTTCCATGGATAGAAATAAAGAGACTATGGAAAGCTGAGCCGTTACTCTGAGAGTAATCCAAGAGTACTGTTACTTTGAGACGACTGGAAACAAGATTCATATGCAGTTGTTGCAGTTAATTCGCGTCACTTTCTTGAATAGGTAAACATTTTTGGCCACCTGGAACCAAAATGATCTGAGTGTAAAAGGTCGTCGAGATGAGTTGTATTTGCGAGAAATTAGATTAGTTATTTTAAGATAATAATGAACTCCATCTCTTTTATCGGCACTCGACTATTTAAGCTATCTGGGATAATTTACATAAACCCAAATGGAAAACAAGTCGATAAGAATGGCAAGGAATTATGAAGATTTCTAAGCTTCAAAGGGCTCACGAAGACAAATATTAAATACATTGAATTCACAAAGAGAGAATATTCATCTGTTTCGCCAGAGATGATGCAAGATTATTTTCTTGTGATTTTTTAAAAGCAAACTTTATCATTGTTTACTTATTACAGTATGTTTCTTTTTCAAATGTTGAACATGTTATTTTTTTAAAGATGTGTCCATCATCATGAACTATCAAACCAAGGTTAATAGTCTGTCCAAATTTGATTTTATTCAGTGTGACGCATGAAACAAAAATTCCGAGGTTAATATTAATTTCACTTAACTCTATTGTTGTAGAATTACGTTTCAACGAGACTTGTGGTGTAATTTA
Organism: Macrobrachium rosenbergii; assembly: GCF_040412425.1. NCBI lineage: Eukaryota > Metazoa > Arthropoda > Malacostraca > Decapoda > Palaemonidae > Macrobrachium > Macrobrachium rosenbergii. The sequence goes on along the minus strand of NC_089783.1, from coordinate 36,892,298 downwards.
TCACAAACATTTTTGTTCCCTGTCGTAGAGCAAATTGCGGGTTTCCATCTTCACCAAGCGTCGTTCTTTACCACCAAATGAAACTATTTTGACGCTGTACTATTTATCCCTTAAGAGTGCAGTTTGTTTTCTTAATCGAGTAATCCTTGGTTTATTTCTTCTCCGAAGCTTTTAATATAATTTTTCTTGCCTGTAATACTCACACTCATAGAGCTAATTTTTTGGCATTATTATTATTATTATTATTATTATTATTATTATTATTATTATTATTATTATTATTATTATTATATTGAAAAGAGGAAACCTATTCATATGGAAGAAGCCCATAGGGGCCAATGACTTGAAGTTCAAGCTTCCAAAGAATATGGTGTTCATATGAAGGAAGTAACAGAAGGTAATAGGAAATACAAGAAGAAGAGATCAGTTATTAGAAAAGAAAAAAATAATTTAACAAATAGATAAATGAATAGGTAAAAATTTAAGTAAATCATGGTATATAAGGAGAATTGCTTAGGGTAGAAATGCGTTGCTTCCTCGCTGAACTTTTGAGGTTCCAGTTGCTCAACATCATCAGGGAGACTGTTCCACAGATCAACGGTGTGAGGAATGAAGGAACTCTGGAACTGAGAAGTTGCCCCTTTAGTGTTTTCATATGTCTTAGCATAGTACTTTTAGTTTTCTGTAGAAGAAAACTATTATGCTGGCTTTGTCTGTCCGTCCGCACTTTTTCTGTCCACCCTCAGATCTTAAAATCTACTGAGGCTAGAGGGCTTCAAACTGGAGTATTGATCATCCACCCTCCAATAATCAAACAAATCAGATTGCAGCCTAAGTAGTTTTTATTTTATTTAAGGTTAAAGATAGCCATAATCGTGCTCCTGGCAACGCTCTAGGATAGGCCACCATCGGGCCGTGGTTAAAGTTTCATGGACCGCAGCTCATACAGCATTATACTGAGATCGCCGAAAGACAGAAATATTTTCGGTGGCTTTGATTATACGCTGTAGCGGCAGTACAGAAAACTCGATTGCGCCGAAGAAACTTCTGTGTATTTCTTACTTGTTTTCCTTTGCAATTATATGATGAGCTTGTATGTTTTATGCATGGATGCTTTCATACCATAGGTATATATTAGGTTAACACTTTTTTCATATACTTTTTGATTAACTGTCTAAATATAAAAAATAAAACAGTATACAGACTGCAAAAGAGGCAGAGACTCAGAAGACAGTACAGTGAAATAAATAATAATATTTTTTATAACAGAAATATCCTACTTCCTTGAAGAATGAGAGAGGTAAAAATCCACAATTGAGATGTAAATGATGGATTACCGGTATCATTTTGAACGCCACGTTTCTAACTGAAAATAACTCGTCATAATTTAGTGACTCTCCTGTGCCACTTATTCTGCTTCATCGGTCAAGACCAGTCCTGTAACACCTTGATGAAATTAGTGGAGGTGCTCTTAACTCGTTATAGAAACAAAACATTGGATTGTTAGCATGAAAGTCAACATTTTTTTCTGTTTTCCTGGGTCCTGTTTCATCTGTCAAAAACACAAGAATACAATCACCGAAATGATTTTAATAGTTTGGGTTGTAACTCAAGATAAGAAAGTGGACTTTGGAGCCGATAAATGCTCACTTGTGAATATAGTAATAGGAAAGGCCGTCCAGAATTAAGAAATGCAATTCCCAGGTGAGAGAATCCTCAAAGATACAGGAGACACTGATTATATAAAATAAATATAAAACGCCAGGAAATAGAAGTAAACGTCAGAATGGAATACTTTCCAAGTACTAGGGCGATATTACAATCCAAACTCAGCGGTGGAAAAATATAAAGGCTGCCAATACATAGACTATGCCAGTAGTAGTATATCTTGGGGAAATAAATAATTGGTCTATAAAACCACAGAAACCATGGTTAGCGAAACATAAAAAAGAACCAGTGCTGGCGAAGATATTTACGAACAGATTCGTTAAGCAAATACTCATAAATCACACAAAAGCAGTATTTCACTTAATAATACGATTTTCCCCTTAACGGTGTGGTTCCTTAAATATTTAAATTTGCCTTACAGCATTTGTTTTTGGTGGGGGAAACGAGGTTGCTATGCCATAACTACTCCATAGTAGCGATTCACATCGTTCAACTAGCTACTAAGTATTTTATTTATGTCTTAAGTCGACCCAGGATTAAAGGACTGTACAAAACAGAGAGAGAGAGAGAGAGAGAGAGAGAGAGAGAGAGAGAGAGAGAGAGAGAGAGAGAGAGTGTACATAGATGTGAAAATCTAAGTTCATGCATAATATCTGCAATAGTGTTTCCTCGTTAAACGTAGCCTGATTTTAATTAAGATAAAACTTCAATTTCATGCTCCCATTCGTCTTCGAATTAATGCGTCATGTCAGTAAGGTGTGAGGAAATATCTAGATATTGCATGAATGAATGTTTTTCAGGTTTTATAGTCTGTGTATATATATATATATATATATATATATATATATATATATATATATATATATATATATATATATATATATATATATATATGAGCCTCTATGGCTCAGTCGGTTACAGCAGCAGCTTCGGACTTCGTAGAGGTCTGTGGCGCGGGTTCAAATCCGCAGCCGACTGATCAGAGAGGCAGACACTTTGCTATCCGTGTAGACATCCCGGGATTATATATGTAATCAACGGATAGGTTTGCTTAAAAAGCAAATGGATGTTACAGACTAAGTACACACACAAAACAAAGCCACTACAACACCTTCTAAAAACATAACAAACATCTCACACGTCTCGAACTCTCGCCCTACCCGCGCAACAACTTCTCGCTGTTGGGAAGAAAGGGCGTTGGGTCGGGTATGATACATGAAACATACGCTACCGGGGTCTAAGCGATGTCAGGCAGGGCAGCCGATCGAGACCACAGGTCTACCCCAAAGCCAAATCAAAAAGTCCTTCAAAAGAAGGCATCGTGCTTACCCCATACAAAAATGGGAAAAAGCACGTTAAAAGAAGAAGAAGAATATATATATATATATATATATATATATATATATATATATATATATATATATATACATATATATATATATATATATATATATATATATATATATATATACTCGTATATAATTCTCTCTCTCTCTCTCTCTCTCTCTCTCTCTCTCTCTCTCTCCACACGCATTAGTCTTTTTGAAGTAAATCGGATTAAAAGTTGTGGATCTCATCACGCCCAGAAGAAGAATACCTATATTAAAAAAAAGGAAATAGCGAGAATCACAAGTGAAACCAAAAGCTCATCCACTTGATTAGAGGACGACACGCAACTGATGGCTGGACATTACTATTTTTACCCCGTGGTCACCTTTATACATCGCCTGGAGAGCCTCCTATCATCTCTTGAAGAATGGTTGCCATAACTTCAGGGGAGGCTCTTCATCCGGAAAATCTTCATCGGACTCTCGAGCATAATCTTAGAAAGTCTCCGAATTCTTCGAAATTATTATCTCCTCCGTGGAATCACTCCCGTGGGTATTTTGATGTTTCTCGTGGTATGGCGACACTAATTTTTTCCGTTACTAAATTATTTTGCGGTTCATATGTAATCCGTTCATTACAGTAATTTACAATAATTCCGCCAGCCTCTGCGAGAGCACGTTAAAGTTATTAAAATAATTTCATCTATTTCTAGAAACATTTTTTTTCCTACGTCTTTACTAATATTCCCACGAGACCATTTTTAGTTTTCTGTAAAAGAAAACTATTGTGCCGGCTGTGTCTGTCCGTAAGCACTTTTTTCTGTCCGGCCCCAGATCTTAAAAACTACTGAGGCTAGAGATCTGCAATTTGGTATGTTGATCATCCACCCTCCAATCATAAAAAATACCAAATTGCAGCCCTCTAGCCCCAGTAGTTTTTATTTTATTTTAGGTTAAATTTAGCCATAATCGTGCTTCTGGCAACGATATAGGGTAGGCCACCACCGGGCCGTAGTAAAGGTTTCATGGCCCGCTGCCCATACAGCATTATACCGAGTCCACCGAAAGATAGATCTATTTTCGGTGGCCTTGTTTATACGCTGTAGCGGTTGCACAGAAAACTCGATTGCTCCGAAAGAACTTCGGCGTATTTTTTTCTTTTATTTTTTTTTTATCTTATTTTGGTGATACTCGTGTAGTAAGTTGCTCACTGATCTATATTAACTCAACTATTGCAAGAGCACGATAAAATTATTTGATTTATTCCTAATTTTTTTTTCCGAACTTCACTGCAACATATTCTTTTGTGTGTGTAATTAATAAAAATGGAGTTTTTCAACATTGCTAGTTCGAAACAACTTTTTTTTTACCATTGGTTGTAGAACAGTTAAGGCACGGGACCATTTATCTTTGACCTAAATATTTGTTTCCCTTTGAAACTCACCATGTACTCATTATTATTATTATTATTATTATTATTATTATTATTATTATTATTATTATTATTATTATTATTATTATTATTATTCGGGATATGAACCCTATTCAAGCTTCCGAAGAATATGGTGTTCATGAGAAAGAATGAACAGAAAGTAATGGGAAATATAGAAAGAAGAGATGAAAAATAAAAAAATAAGAAAATATAAATTATCAAATTAATAAAAGAAAGGTAAAAATGTCAGTAAATTCTTAAAATACAAGGAAAATGTTTTTATCGTGAAGTCTTACATTTTGATAGAGGACACTGATACGACTTTTTGCTCAAGCTGTCAAAAAGAACGCTCCCCTTCAGAGGTATCTGTTATGATAATATTTTTCTCTTCATTCATGTTTTTTTTTAGCGATATAGGTAAAAAATATACTTAATGAATTCATGCAACAGGATACTTTTATGTTTTGATAGTTTTATAATGTTTAAGGCTATCCTAGGTCGAGCATTATACAACTTTGAAAGTTACGTTTAGAGGCGATGACAAAATAGGATATTCCCCAAAACAAAAATGCTGTTGAATAAACAGGTATGGGAAAAATGTTTTTCAGGTAAATAGATGTCCTAATAATGTTCAAGAAATGAATTACAGAAAATGCTGTATTTTATACTTTTGCCAGATTACTGGAACCCAAAGTTTTTTAAGGTTATGTTTTTGTTCAAATATTTTGCCTCAACAAGACAAAAAAAAATTATGTATCTACTATAAACCTAACTAGTAGGTTTTGCATGAAGCTTTGCAGGGGATGAAAAGGAAATATTTTTTTATTTAGAACTACTTCCAAGTAAATACAGCACGATAATACCAACTGAGATTCTCTGAATACAGATAAAGTAACTTCATTTAAATACTATTTTTGTTACGCCTCATTTCCATTCAGACTTTGTAATGGGGAGCAAATCCTGGCTGGAAAATAGATGGGATGCAATTAATTCTTATGGAATGGATGGCGCCACGCCATTTTATGGTAAAAGTAAAGGAATAGAGCTATTACAGCTCTCTGTATAAAAAAAAATATATGTATATAAAACTTCTGTTTCTCAGTCCAATTTGCTTTCGAAATTTCTATAAACTTTTTTCTGATATGTTCGGAATGTGCATGTCGGTTATTATTTTGCATTCGCTATTATTATTATTATTATTATTATTATTATTATTATTATTATTATTATTATTATTATTATTATTATTATTATTATTGAACATCCCGTATTCGAAATATACCTGTATAAACTTCACTACTTACCAGTTGATTTAAGTTTCATTCATGCTCATTAACAGTGTTTCTTTAGGTATTACCATCTGTAATATCATTCACGCATCCATAGATTACCACGCTGGGCTATATCTTTGGTGCCATACGAAACAATAAAGCTCAATAACCTGAATGAATTTTTCCCTGTTTGTTAGGCTTTAAAGATGCATTGCTTGCGATCATTTCCAAGCAACATTTTGCACAGAACTCGATATTTTCATGAGTGAATGTATCAGTGTTTTGGAGTGGTAACATGCGCCCTAACTCTCTTGCTCATTTACTGAGCAGCAGAACAGTTATTTTTTTTTTTTTTTTTTTATTAATACTCATGTTTTGTAGGTAAAAGAAATTGTAAGAATTTATACATTTACTCCTGCCATTTGTACATTTTAGGTTAGTGCGTCAGTCTGTTAAAATCTAGTAATTCTTTTTATGAAATGGAAGTTGTTCATTTTACTAGTAGTCCAATACTTATCGGCTATGAATAAGAGTTATGGTTTGTAATAAATGTAAGGGTGTTCATTGCAGTTTGTGATCAGTACTATGTTTCTACTGCTGCTATTATTATTATTATTATTATTATTATTATTATTATTATTATTATTATTATTATTATTATTATTATTATTATTATTATCACGTCCCTTTTTCAGTACTTTTCGAAAGTTCGCATAACTATTATTTTGATAATTCTTCTACTGCAAAACACAAGTATTATTATTATTATTAGTAATATTAGATTATTATTATTATTATTATTATTATTATTATTATTATTATTATTATTATTATTATACTACGGTTGTCAAATCCCTTTTTCCAGTATTTTTCGAGAGTTTGCGCGACAAATATTTTCATGATTCTTCGACTGCTAAGTATTATTATTATTATTATTATTATTATTATTATTATTATTATTATTATTATTATTATTAGTATTATTATTATTATGATTATTATTATTATTATTATTATTATTATTATTATTATTATTATTATTATTATTATTATCGCCGCGTTCCTTTTCAGTATTTTCCTACAGTTTGCATAACTATTATCTTTTAACTGTATTCTCTTCGCAGAGGAACTTTGTATATAGAAGCTGGAATTGTGAAACTATTGAAGAAATCTCTTCTTAACGAGCGGAAATCTTAAAGTTGGAATGAGACCCATTTTACCTTAATTCCGTTCTTGAGTGAAAGCCGCCTGCTTTATTTTAAAGGTTTATTAAAATGAATGGGATTTTAAGAGGAAAAGTGATGAATAAAGAAGCTAAAATAGATTGAAGAAAGCGATGAAGTTTAAAGTCGCCGTATACTTTATGGTAGATAATAAGGCTGGGATTAGTTTATATTCAGAGGGGAAGCATCTGTAAACTATAAGTTTCTAACAATCCGGTGTGAATCAAGGAATGTATTGCCTAGTGCTAAAAAGACGTTGAATTAATTCTGCAGGATTTCAAAGGTTATCTATAAACTCCTTTGAAATATACCTGTTAGAGTTAGCTGAAATGATTCAGTTTAACGGTTCAGTTCATTGAAGTTTTGAATTCACGGTTCCCTTAATTTTTTTGCTAGGTAATACTCAGAAATCCCTGATTCTGAAGAAAACAGAAACTCTTTATTCAGTATACGTGCATATATATATATATATATATATATATATATATATATATATATATATATATATATATATATATATATATATATATATATATATATATATATATATAGTTGTATTTCTCTTAAACTGGTTAGACAATAAAGTTCCCCGGAAGAGGCCTGATGGAAGGCGAAACTGTTGGGACAAATTGAGAACTCTATTTCCTTTTTCCTCTGGTTTCTCCTTCGTTTTCATATATATATATATATATATATATATATATATATATATATATATATATATATATATATATATATATATATATATATATATATATATATATATATATATATATATATATATATATATATATATATTGTGTGTGTGTGTGTGTGGGTTGGAATTAGAATTCTTGCAGTCTCCTGTACTGAAATCCACATCCAGTTTCAAATATACTGCAGATATATTTCAAATTCTTGCAAATTTTTAGGAATGCAACAACTTGCTGCATTTCATATCTAGCTGTGATATAGAACACAGTCTAAAAGCTGAAAAGAATCCTACTGTAAGAGTATCACGGAAATTCTGGATGCATTTACTTTCAGGTTCGAAGTAGGAGAAACGTTGCCTGCACCAGCTGATTTAAATATAAATGGAAGCGACAGAAAAAGATACTGCATAGGTGCTAGACATGGAGTTCTAGGAGAAATGGGTGTGGAGAATGTTGTGGAAATCATTTGTTTGAAATGTTTGGTTTCTAAAGAAGAATGTTGATTTCCGAACAGAATGTTGAGAATTACGCTTTGGGAACAGAATGTGGCAAGGAAAAGACTGCTAGATTAAGTGTTGTTATGGTTACGTGCAAAGTAAATTAATGTTATGGTTAATTAATTTTATGGTTAACTGACGCTGATAATGGTTAATTAATGTTATGGTTAACTGACGCTGATAACGTGACACATAAGATGAGTAGCCTATATCTCAGGTTTGGCAAGATATTTCTCTGGCGTTGAAAGCATTACGTTTATATGTGAATATTTTCAACTCTTTCAAGGAGGTATGATAGTGAGAATTTGGTGCACAGATCGTTTGATAGCCGTAAAGAGTGGATTTTTTTTGCCTACATTAAAAAATTTTTATTAATCAGATTGCACCCAGCTGATAATTTTATAAAAATATAACGCAGTAATTAAGAAATACCTTTCCGAGTTTCTCTTCACAAGCATTACAATGACGTCTTTTTGGTTGCTACTTTCGAAAGTTTTTCCTGTCTTTTCTGGGAGCCCCTTCTTGTTTTTAGCCTCTTATCTGTTTATTGTCTTCTTTGTGTCACTTTCGACTATCTTACAGACGTGCCACGTAGGGGGGTAGTGACGTCAGTGCACCTCACGGGGTGAACTGTACGCATTACCAAAGGTTCTTTGCAGCGTCCCTTCGGCCTTTAGCTGCAACCCCTTTCATTCCTTCTACTGTACCCCCATTCATATGTTTCTCCCATCTTCCTGTTACACCTTTCAAGCCCACCTACTCTCCATTTCCTTTCCAGCGCTGAATGACCTCATAGGTCCCAGTGCTTGGCGTTTGGCCTGAACTCTATTTCATTCCATTCGTTACAGACGTGCTATTGGAACAGAAAGGTCGGAGGCTGTTTTTGGTGGATGAAAACAAGAGAACATATACGTCATTTGAAAAGTTGTTGGGCTCAGCCAAACGTAACAGTTTTCAGGTATAATTCATTTCGTAACCACTATGACACAGCAGCTGGTGAACTCTCTCTCTCTCTCTCTCTCTCTCTCTCTCTCTCTCTCTCTCTCTCTCTCTCTCTTATCTGCCTATTTATCTGTCTATCATTTAAGTTGATTTGACATTTTTTTAATACTCGCTTTCCCTCTTCAGAATTTTCCTGCCAATTGCTACATGTACTTACTCGTATCATCCATTCTCTCTCTCTCTCTCTCTCTCTCTCTCTCTCTCTCTCTCTCTCTCTCTCTCTCTCTCTCTCTCTCTCTCTCTCAATCAACCATAAAGACCATAATTCCATATTTAAATATCTATCACTGAAGTTAATTTGACATTTTTTATTCTCTTCCTATCTTCAGAATTTCCCTGCTAAGTAGATGTAATAAACCCCACGTCTCTCTCTCTCTCTCTCTCTCTCTCTCTCTCTCTCTCTCTCTCTCTCTCTCTCTCTCTCTCACACATTTGCTTTCGCGAGCACTCATAAAGCCCAAAAGCTTTTCGAATTCGAGAGAGAGAGAGAGAGAGAGAGAGAGAGAGAGAGAGAGAGAGAGAGAAGCAAATTATTTGTTAAACTTATAGGAGGAGACACGAGGCTGGTGCAACCCGCAATAGGAAAGACCTTATTGAATTTTATTGCTTTCTGCTTTCCTTGTTGTGCAGAGCGACTATATTGCAATATTCTTCTGTGAGTTTCCCCGGCATTGCCTTGCATTTCTTTATCTTTTATTTTGCTTACCAAGAGTAATTTGTCTTAGGGTGGTAGGAAGGGCTTGGAACTGAACCGATGTATGCTGTATGAATATATTCTTATATTTCCAAAAATTCACTTTCAGCATATCGCAGATATAGGCTATGAGAAATTATAATAGAAAAGCATGAGCGTTAGATGCATGTTAATAAACATTTGAGTATGTGGGTGTGGAAAATCGAGAGAGAGAGAGAGAGAGAGAGAGAGAGAGAGAGAGAGAGAGAGAGAGAGAGACACTTAAACTGTTAAGACCAGCATCTGTTATCTCCTGGTTCTGAGAGAGAGAGAGAGAGAGAGAGAGAGAGAGAGAGAGAGAGAGAGAGAGAGAGAGAGGAAGGAATAAGCCCAGTGTCTGCAATCTCCTGTTTCTTCTTCTTCTTCTTCTTCTGAGAGAGAGATTGTTAAGCCCAGCGTCTGTTATCTCCTGGTTCTGCGAGAGAGAGAGAGAGAGAGAGAGAGAGAGAGAGAGAGAGAGAGAGAGAGAGAGAGAGAGAGAGCAAGGATTAAGCCCAGCATCTGTCATCTCCTTGTTCTGAGAGAGAGAGAGAGAGAGAGAGAGAGCAAGGAGTAAGCCCAGCATCTGCAATTTTCTTCTTCTTCTTCTTCTTCTTCTTCTTCTTCTTCTTCGTCGAGAGAGAGAGAGAGAGAAAGAGAAAGAGCGAATATTTCTTATTATACATGCATACTTAGTATTTGTAAATAGAATCAGAGACATTGAGAATGGGGGAGTAATACTAATAATTATTATTCATGTGAGCAAGTATAATAAGCTATTAAATCCAATCATTTTCACAATCGTCCATTCATGCATACATTTACCTCGCTTCAGAGAGAGAGACACCAAATGGAATGGAATACATTCAGCATCTCAAAGCCTCAGTTGATGAGTGAATTTACATGTGCATGTATTCTCGTCGTGATGGAAGGGAAGCGGCTTCCATGAACTTTACTGGAAACTCTACCTTCCGCCCATATAAAGGGGTAGTACCTTCAGCGCACCTCGGCGGTGCACTGTAGGCATTACTAAAGTTTCTTTGCAGCGTCCCTTCTGTTACTAGCTGCAACCACTTTCATTCCATTACTGTGCCTCCGTTCATATTCTCTTTCATTCATCTTACTTTCCACTCTGTCCTAACAATTGTTTTAGAGTGCAACTGCGAGGTTTGCCTCCTGTTGCACCTTTCAAACGTTTTGCTCTCAGTTTCCTTTTCAGCGCTGAATGGCCTCATAGGTCCCAGCGCTTGGCCCTTGGCTTAAATTCTATATTCCATTCAGTTCTACCTGTGGCGTCCAAGCAGAAGTGATTGAGATTTTTCCGAGTATGTTTACTCACAAGCTGTAATGACCAAATCTTTATCCGTCTAATTTCGTCTGTATATTCCAATGTCCTCTTTTCCCCTTGTGATGCTTAAAAGTGTTCAGTGGGCATTTAAAAACTTTTTGCGTTTTGTCAATAGAGGCGTCCCCTCTCCCCTTTTTTTAATTAATCCTTCAAAAATGAGTCTCCTTATCTTTAAATAACACTCATTGTAAGGGAATGGTTCTCACCCTGACACGACATTAGGCTTAATTTCCTGGCATTTAAAATAAATGAGTCAGTTTTTTTGTAAGTCGTCGAGTTTTGTTTTATCTGTATTTGCATATCATTTTCTTCGAATACTGATGTAAAAGACTTTCTTTTTTAATATATTTATTTAACTCAGGAGAAGGAAAATCCAGTCTCATATTTCTTTCGCACGCAGGAAAATGTTGCCAATTGTAGATTCCAAAGAAAGTTATTAGCTGTTAAACATAGAATCCCTTTTCATCGCATACTTGCGTATTCAGATGCGTTCAGATGATGAGGCAATTCCTTAGAAGGAGAGGGTGTTCCATTATATAAATCTCCTGTTGCTATTTGTACTAACAAAAGAATTTGTCGCTATTGAAGGTTTTTATAATATAATTGCGGGAATACAGACTCCACTTCCTCTCGTCACCCTTGGTATTTGTGAAGGATCCGGAAGTCTCAGTAAAGCCGTTTTGATCTCACCTAAGCCGTTTCTGGTGTAAACCCTGATGTCAGAATACTATTCTTTTTTTCGTTTTTATATGCATATTTTATTCTCTTTTTGTTCACTTATTTTTCATTCAGTTGCAGTAAAAAGGGTTATCACCATAACTTCCACGTGAACGAAACAAAAACGTAGAATATTCGGAGATTGTTGTTATATCCCTCTAGCTTTCACTTTCAAAACACTGTAACGTGAAAATAAACAAGTAAAGAATGCACCGAAGTTTCCTCGGCACAGTCGAGTTTTCTGCACAGCGTATAATGCTGTATGAAACTTTCAGCCACGGCCGTGAAACTCTTAGCCGCGGCCCGGTGGTGGCTTGTTCTGTTGGTACCTATAGCGGTTGCCAAATGTACGATTATGGCTAACTTTAACCTTAAATAAAATGAAAACTAATGAGGCTAGACGGCTGCAATTTGGTATGTTTGATGATTGGAGGGTTGATGATCAATATACCAATTTACCAATTTGCTGCCCTCTAGCCTCAGTAGTTTTTAAGATCTGAGGGCGGACAGAAAAAGTGAGGACGGACAGACAAAGCCATCTCAATAGTTTTCTTTTACAGAAAACTAAAAATAATCGAAAACAAATTGCTAAATGTAAATTTTTCTAATTTATTCAAATATTCTCTTCTTTGAATAATAAACGGGACTTGCTTTTTCAGTCACGTATGAGGAGTAACAGTTACAAACAACGCGTTTTTTTTCAGCAGACGTCATTCACATAAAGGTATATACTCCCCTAAAATGGAAAACTGCAGTATCTGCAAAATTTTCGAAATTGAGATATGCCACCTATTGGGCTCGTGAATTACTTAATACACAAGTTACTGCAGTTTCGAATACACAAGTAACTGCAGTTTCAGAATGATTCTTCAATGCTTTCCACGAGTATTTAGGGGTTCCCATTTGCAGTATCTGCAAAATCAGTGGTAAGGGAAGGGAGTATCTAGCATTTTTCCCAGTTTTATATTTTTTCAGATACTGCTGTCTTCCATTTTAGGGTAAGAGACTTACGTATTTAGATCACCAATAGACAGAATCAGAGAGAGAAGTTGGTGAGCAATTGGAAGGAGACTGACAGGTAGGAGGAAACTAATCGCATAACAGGTAGGAGGAAACTGATGCTATTATTACTCTTGGGTTCAACGCATAATTTTCATGTTCAGTGTTCTAATGTTCCTTCGCCAATTGACCTTCTCCAATTAGCCTAGTCCAGTAACGGTGTTGTTGTTAGAGATCCTTTTTAGACTGAGGTGGGAGGCGTCAGTCAATTCTGCTGTATATCGTAAACTCATGTTAATGATATTTTTACCAGTGCTTTGTCTATATCATATAAGTATCTCTCTCTCTCTCTCTCTCTCTCTCTCTCTCTCTCTCTCTCTCTCTCTCTCTCTCTCTATATATATATATATATATATATATATATATATATATATATATATATGTATATATATATATATATAATCAGAAAGCTACAAACGTCCTTTAATATCAATTCACTCTACCTCGGAAGTAATATATTTTCATATATGTTAGTCGAAGGGATTTTTAGTTGATAATAAGTCCACCGTCCCGTGGGATCAGACCAGCGACGGACGAGAATCAGGACTACAGTGACACACTAACCAGTCGGCCACAAGAGAGAGTATAAGTGAATACCATCTCCCATCAACCCACCCGTCGAACTCAGGTGTTTTGCGTTTGGAGGCGATATCCACCCACCTCTGCCATGTTGACCGTGTAGTGCGTTTTGTCGCACGTAGCCATATTATGACTATTTATCACATCACCGTGATTCATATACAATCGAAAGCTACAAACGTCCTTTAATATCAATTCACTCTACCTCCAAGTAATATATTTTCATATATGTTACCGAAGGGGAATTTTTAGTTGATAATAAGTCCACCGTCCCGTGGGATCGAACCAGCGACGGACGGTGGACTTATTATCAACTAAAAATTCCCCTTCGGTAACATATATGAAAATATATTACTTCCGAGGTAGAGTGAATTGGATATTAAAGGACGTTTGTAGCTTTCTGATTGTATATGAATCACGGTGATGTGATAAATAGTCATAATATGGCTACGCAGACAAACGCACTACACGGTCAACATGGCAGAGGTGGGTGGATATCGCCTCCAAACGCAAAACACCTGAGTTCGACGGGTGGGTTGATGGGAGATGGTATTCACTTATACCTCTCTTGTGGCCGACTGGTTAGTGTGTCACTGTAGTCCTGATTCCTCGTCCGTCGCTGGTTGATCCCACGGACGGTGGACTTATTATCAACTAAAATTTCCTTCGTAACATATATGAAAATATATTACTTCCGAGGTAGAGTGAATTGGATATTAGCGACGTTTGTAGCTTTCTGATTGTATATGAATCACGGTGATGTGATAAATAGTCATAATATGGCTACGCGACAAACGCACTACACGGTCAACATGGCAGAGGGGGTGGATATCGCCTCCAAACGCAAAACACCTGAGTTCGACGGGTGGGTTGATGGGAGATGGTATTCACTTATACCCTCTTGTGGCCGACTGGTTAGTGTGTCACTGTAGTCCTGATTCCTCGTCCGTCGCTGGTTCGATCCCACGGGACGGTGGACTTATTATCAACTAAAAATTCCCTTCGTAACATATATGAAAATATATTACTTCCGAGGTAGAGTGAATTGGATATTAAAGGACGTTTGTAGCTTTCTGATTGTATATGAATCACGGTGATGTGATAAATAGTCGTATATATATATATATATATATATATATATATATATATATATATATATATATATATATGTATCTACAAGTCCATTTTAAAATTGTTGTTGATATGAAATCATCGATTAGGAGAGGATGGGTGCATTAGCACTGCAATAATGCTTGCAGAAACTTGTAATGCAGATCTGGGAAGTTTGGCCTCCCTCACAAACTTTCAAAATAGCCTCGGAAGCTAATAAACAACTCTGCTAACTTTAATCAGTTGAAGAACGCTTAGCCTTTGGGGATCCTGCGGCCATATGCGACTCTAAGGTTTTTTTAGGAAGCGTAATGGAGAGATGATTTATTGATGTGTATCAATTCATATTGAGATTCATTTAAATTTTTGTTATATATGTATATATACACTATATATACACTATATATATATATATATATATATATATATATATATATATATATATATATATATATATATATATATATATATATATATATATATATATATATATATATATATATATATATATATATATATATATATATATGTATGTATATATATGGATATATATGCATATCTATACATATATGTATATATATATATTTATATATTTATATATATAATACATACATATATATATATATATATATATATATATATATATATATATATATATATATATATATATATATATATATTCATAATATTGCCTTGTAATATGTATATCATCCTATAGTTTTGATATATTTACTCTTCTATTTATCATGTGTTATGTGTAATAATAATAATTGTTGAAATATCATATGTAATGGAATGTCAGATCTCAAAAGAGTTAGTGATTTAGATAACTTAACAGTGTAATCTAGAATTAATAATATCTTTCTTGATAATAGCGTAGCAGCAGGAGGGAGATTCGAGTTTTAGACCAGGTGTTCATCTGTCATCAGTTAAGATAAGCGAGCACTGTTTTGATTCACATGTTGACAGTTCGGGAATAGCAATCGAGTCGTAAGACTTTGTCTCATACGAGAATAAGACGAATGATTTCGTAATGTTACATATATTGTTCTGACAGCATCCCATATGATTTTCTGGTAAAGATGTGTACCTTTTGAGGAATATGAACAAGTGTTGCACTGAAGCACATGGCAATTGGATTATGTTTAAGATTGCATTGTTCTTATCATGTATTGTCCTGATTGCATTCAAAACATTTGCTCTTCTAGAATTTTCTCTTTTATCTCATTTCCAAAATACCTTAAAAACGGCATCTGTTTCATTTCTTGCTGGAATCCTAAAGTTTGTTCATTCTGATTTCAGAGACCATTAATATTGGGTCTCTCTCTCTCTCTCTTCAAAAGAGAGAAATTGTAACATGCAACGTTTGTGGTCATTTGTGGTCATTAGCTTTTGAGATCTGAATGCAGGAAAAGTGTATATATTTAGTAACGGTGCCATACAAAAAGGTGTGTTTTGTGAATGTAAAGCAGCTGCATTTCAAGTAATTTTGCAAAAGTTTTCACAAGCGTTCGTAAGGTAAAGTAAGTTTTACTTATTATTACCATGGTATAATAGGGTATATTAGGGAAATTTTGCCTTAGTGAAATTATTATTGGTAAATCTTTTGTACTTGGTATTTAAATATTTCTTGATAATTGAACATTGCATACTTGATATAATTTTCATTTACTGAGATTTTCTTTTCAGAATTTGAGTAATTCTTGATAGTTAAAATTTTGCTTGATTAATTTAATTTTGTGATAAATGAAAGTTTTTGTGATTTAGTTTTGTTTATAATTTAATTCAAGAATTAATTAAACTTTTATGTTGTTTTCAAGTAATGGTAAATTTTTTCAGATTGTTAATTCTGATCATAAATTTTGAATTTAAAGATAAATTTTTGTATTTAATATTTAAAAAAAACAGTGTTTCGTTTATTGACCACCAGTGAATATGATTAATTCTGTGCATAAGGCAAAGTGATAAACATGTTTTGTTCCTTTAGTTTTGCTGAAGTGAATTAAGACCAGGGAAACAGTTAAAGTTGTTTGATGGAGTGATGCCCTTTTACTCTAGTATATTTCGGTGTTGAATTGTTGATACCTCACACTTGTTTTGATAAACTTAGTTTGATTTTTCACGTGATTAATGAGCTTTTTAAGGGATCAGTGTTATCTTTAGAGTACTCAGTCGTAATTTTTATTGTTGAGAGAGTTCAGGTAATTGGCTGAAATGAGGTAAATTTTTGAATTCTGTGATTAGTTGTATAATAACCAGGTACTTGGTACACATTGTGACTATATATATATATATATATATATATATATATATATATATATATATATATATATGTGTGTGTGTGTGTGTGTGTGTGTGTGTTTGTGTAAAGTGCGTATGTGTATAAGAGAGAGAAAGATTTTAGCAGACTTTCAGTAATTAACATTTTAGTTTTCTGTAAAAGAAAACTTATGTGTAGGCTTTGTCTGTCTGTCCGCCCTTAAAAACTAATGAGGCTAAAGGGGTGCAAATTGGTGTGTTGCTCACCCACCCTTCAATCATCAAACACACCAAATTACACCCCTTTAGCATCTGGCAACGATATACGACAGGCCACCACCGGGCCGTGGTTAAAGATTCATGGGCCGCAGCCTATACAGGATTATACCGAGACCACCGAAAGATAGTTTTCGGTGGCTTTGATTACATGCTGCAGAGAAAACTCGATTGCGCCGAAGAAACTTCGGCGCATTTTTTACTTTTTTATATTGGTGATAGCCTGAAAAACATAAATTGCCCACAACCTCAGGCTAAGCATATAAAAGAATAACAAAATATATTTCCATAAGTTAGTTAAGCCTAATATATAATTTGATAGAAATCTAAATTATCCGTTATATATTCGTCAGTACTGCAGTCATTATTTCTTAATTGCGAAAGAATTGCTGTTTTCTGATATTCTATATTTTGTATATTCTTCCCGTATGAGGTGACCTTTAAACCTTCTCAAAAATATCTAACGCTCTAGTTATTTTTTAAATTTTATTTTGCTTTCATTCCTTTTACTTACGAGTCTGACGCAACATCTGAGAATTCCACAGTGTGTAAAAAATTATTCTTATGACTAGATTGTTAAACACAACTATCCCTTAGTAATTTAAAATTAATTCTGTCGAGTCAGCACAGTGAGCTAAAAATCGAAACTTGTAAATTAAGTTTAAATTTACGCACTAATATCGGCGAAGTACCTTTTTCCAGGAAATTTTTTAATTAAGGAAACCTTGAATCATGTTCACCTGAGAGTCAGGGAAAGGGGAGGCAGGATCTTATTGTTGGCTAGTAATCAGTCTGTTAGTTAGCCTCGAATTACCAATTACAGAGGAAGGGTGGAGGATAGTACAATGAATATCACGTAGCTAAGAGAATCAGAACATGATATTCCTTACATAATCTTCGGTCAGTTTTCTTCCTAGTTTTATTTTTCGATGTTTTTCTTGGGACTGGTGAGTGGTTTAGCACAATTTTGACAATATTAAGTAATTACTAGACATTCGAAG
>NC_089783.1:36824124-36869124 GCF_040412425.1 Macrobrachium rosenbergii | reverse complement strand
TAGATTTTATATTCCAGTTCCAATTTCAGTTTGAAATTTTTGACGAGTAAACACTCCACTGTCTATTAAGGGTTCTCTTTGCAAAAGTGGGTTTCTCGAAGTTCTCAGCATGCAGAAAGGGATCGCGAAATATGAATATAATTTATCATATCACATTTCTGTTCTTATAATTATATGAAACTTTTTATTCAAAATATTTCTTATCATATAATTTTTCTTGCTTTATGATAATATACAGTAAATAATTATATTAATTTTATTCACAATACCTGTGAAATCGTGTCAGAACATAATCCCGGAATAACTACATCCACAATTCTCTTTTCTATAAAGGGATATTTGTTGTGGGTTTTCGGTTCAGTAAAACCTCTGTGACCTCCCTTAAGCTCTGTGTAACACACCTGCAGTCAGACAGTGTGTCTCTTCTTACGAGAATTTTGACCATTGTTTCATTTTTATTAAACTTTCTACGTTCATGCGGGCACAAGAATAATATGATAATGCGTAACAAAACAAACACACACTCACACACACACACACTCACACACACATGTCCTGACCTCGGCAGAGGGGCAAAGGTCACATGAAAAGAGTGAATTAGTTTTTTTAAGGAAATGATACTAAAAGTTTTTCATTTGACCTCGATTGTACGAAACTTAATTATGATTACTGATAGTATTAAATTTTCCCATTGGAACCAAAACTCGATTTGAGGTCATGAGGCAGGTGTCCGAATTGACCTTGAGTTGAAGTAGGTGACCCATAGGAGGCGCCAGGCTCCGAGATGAGAGGGTCCCCGTTCTTGGGGTGTTCCGTATGGACCCTAAGTGCCTCGTCAAAACGTCCTCCCAGTTGAGAGGGTTCCGGGAGACGGGGAGGGGGGCGGGGAACCCTGGAGACCGGGAGGGGGGGAGGTCTTGTCATAACGGCCTGAGAGACGGTGGCCACTGGGAATCATACCTCTACGGCCTCTTTGTCTCCGCCAATTATGTTACTTTTGATAGTACAGAGAACGAGAGAATAAATTTTGTGTAACCATTAGCAGTTTGGAAGAAGTCGAAATCCAAGGGAGATGTACCTTCATTGCTCCGTCCAATGTGCATTCAATGTTCATAGACGCGTGATTTGTAGAGGGAATCTAAGATTCGAACGTCCTATGAGAATGCTGCAATCTTTCATCTAATTCAACAAAATCCAAATTTGTTTGCACCAGTTTTCCCTTTTACAATAGGACAGACGACGATCACTGCTCATTGATTGATTTGCAACATGAGAGCACTATGCCATTTGTTACTGTTTCACTACCTGTTAACGTTTTCCAGATATAGAAACTGATATCTCCAGTGCATAGAAACACACCTTTTTAGATAGCAAGTCTGCTGCTGCTGGGAGTAGTAGCTTTCTTTGTCTGATTTACTTCTTTCTTAGAAAGTTTATCAGTTTCACATAATATGATAAGCACAAAGTCGATCAGTTTCACATAATATCATAAACACATCATTCTTAAGAAGAACGATGAGCTTCTGTACACAAAATGGTTTTCAATTTCCCACGTGTAAATACAATAACGGTTTATTTGAAGAATAAAGACAGCATTAATACTTTCAATATTTTTTCCTCTTTACGAATAAACTATTTTTACTGTGAGTCAAAGAACTGTCAGAGCACCTTTCACTCTGATCCTGTTTTCCTCGCATTTTAATACATTTTTATGTATTTATTAATTTAAATATTTATTTTTTTCTTTTTGTGATAAGTGGGATCTCTTCTTTATGTATTTCCCTTTACCTCCTCTTACTGATTCCTAATGAACACCATATTCTTTGGAAGCTTGAATTTTAAGTCGTGTCCCCTGTAGGCTTGTTCTATATGAATGGGGTTCATCTTATGAATAATAATAATAATAATAATAATAATAATAATAATAATAATAATAATAATAATAATAATAATAATAAAAATAAATGGTCCGTGTCGCTTCTGAAGAGGAAAGATCTCGATAACAACACCAAAAGGAAACAGATCAAAGGAACTGATCTCAGATCAAAGGATATCAGAGGGAGATAACATATGAAGGAGAGAGAGCTCATCATCAGTGAATCTCTCTCTCTCTCTCTCTCTCTCTCTCTCTCTCTCTCTCTCTCTCTCTCTCTCTCTCTCTCTCTCTCTCTCTCTCTCTCTCTCTAGATTCACTGTATGAGAGTTTTATGTAAGTTGTTTGATCGTAAGCAATACTTACCGTCTCATCAGAAACCTATTGATTAATTCCTGTAATAGAGAGAGAGAGAGAGAGAGAGAGAGAGAGAGAGAGAGAGAGAGAGAGAGAGAGAGAGAGAGAGAGAGAGATATGGAAATACACAGGAGGACACTGGTAAAAACCAGCCAGTCACCTTCAATATAATCCTAATGATGTACCAACAAGGGCAGTCATGATCTTTATGTAAGAAGGAAGAAGAATTTTATTTCCAGGGAAGTCTTCAACTAATATAGTATTGCTTGAGTTGCGTTTTATTATTGGTGTTTCCTATCAGACATATAATGATATATGTTAAACTTGATATCTCTTTGTCTCCTTGGATATATGTTAAACTTGATATCCCATTATTTCCTTATTAAAAATAACAACTTCCGTTGCAGATTTATCAAGCTAACTATGTTATATCAGATGTCATTTTTGCTGCATCTCATTTTATCACAGCGTGGAAAAAACTTCTGTAGCCTTCTAGAATACTACTTGATTTTACCATGTATATTTCAAGGGTTTTGGTACGTTGAAAAATAGTTTAATGAGAAGATTGCGTCGATATATAAGAAAGAACGAATCGGCTTTTCTTGAAAATCTGTCTATCTTAGTAATGACATTGGTCAGATAGTGAAGACAAGGAAAATTTAATGTATAATATTACAATGTTAGGATGTGCCGTTGTAAGTTGTAATCTGTCGTTGTAATTATTATTATAAAAATAAGGGGGATGAAACACTGCATTTGTTACTATTTTCTAGTTAGCAGAATTGGTTCGGTATTAAAAAGTATAAAGTAAAATTCTCTCATTCTTAATTTGAATCTTCAGCCGAAAACACTTGTGAAGATAGCCAGCAGTCTGTAAACTCGACAGGGCTCCAAAGGAATCAGCCTTCAGAGAGAGACAAGTTACAGGAAAAGGTGAGAGAGAGAGAGAGAGAGAGAGAGAGAGAGAGAGAGAGAGAGAGAGAGAGAGAGAGAGAGAGAGAGAGAGAGAGATATTTAATGTGTAAATAGTTAATATTTGATGATGGTTGAAGAGAATTTGATGACGAGGAACTGCAGAACGTAAAATAAGATAACCTTGAATTAATTTGCAGATTTGTACATTTGTACTTGTTTCATTTTTTGCTGTGAAGACAGGCAGCAAACGGAATGGAATAATCCCAGTATTCCGACGGTTTGCAAATGGTTAAATTATTACATCCGTGTATTTCAAGCTCTGCAAGGCGAGAGGTATCTCTCGTATTTTACCTTACTTGCAGCACCTCCAGTCAGGGATAGATAAGGGTAATTGAAATTTCCCCCTCCATATGCACGCTCAAGCCATAGCATGAAGTTTTTCTTAAGCCCTGCCTTGTGACTGGTACATATTAATACCCAGTTACTTCTGGACAACTAAGCGTCATATACTGTATATATATATATATATATATATATATATATATATATATATATATATATATATATATATATATATATATATATACATACATATATATATGTATGTATGTATGTATGTATCTATTGAGTACCTGAGCACGTTATTCACGGAAATAAATTTCTGACTCACAAACCCTGGTCTCTCAAATGAGAGTCCATGGCGTTACCAGTTGACCACGGTTCGGTCCCAGTGTGAGTCAGAAATTTATATATATATGTCGAAATTAGTCAGAAATTTATATATATAAATTTCTGATTCACATCCGGATCGAACCCCAGTCTCTCAAATTATAGCCAGGTCTTTAACAGTTGACTCACACAAGTTATAAAAAAGTTGGAACCTTTAAACATCTATACCCGAGGTTTTTCCTGGGCAGGCTGCCTCCTTCCATAATGCTATTTATAAATATAACATTTTTTTACACGTTTAAATTAGACTAGATAGATAACATACAAAATAACATGCACTGATACGTGCTTACAAACACATTAAGATTCTATTACTTGATTCTGAATTTGCTATAGACTTCAGTAATATTATTTTCATTTTGGATAAAGATAGATGCGACGTTTCTGCTTACAGCCTTTTATAAACGAAAATGCAATACACTTAAAAAGTCTGTCGAACAAAAAGGTGGTTGAACACAGAAAATGAACAAATTATGCTCTAACAGGAGACTCAATGTTTTGAAAATGAGAGAAAAAACCCGTCTTTCTTACCTAAAAGTTTCATTTAAATTAAGGCAAGAAGAATGACCTTACAATGAGCGCAGATGAAAGGCCAAGAGTCTAGACTGATTAGGGGACGCTGTATTATTCGGCTGGATATTAGAAAACAACAAACGCCTGACCTTCCAAAGAGGTGAACGCCCGGTAGATATGCACCTGATGATATGAAAGGGGAGGAGACATTCATAGCATTGTTTCGGTTCCACATAAAGAGGAAATTTCAATTGCTTTTGTTGGCCATGATTGGATGTAGTGTATGTAAGTGGAGTGGAGCAATATGTCTCGCCTTAAAACTGTTAAGAATATAGGAACATGTAAATCAAGTTATTTGCAGACGCTTGGCTTTATTCAAGAATATTATTACATTCCATTTTGGTGACTTGGTCATAAGCATATACAAGTATAATCGTGTGTATGATTTTCTGAATGTAATGATTTCAAAGAGTCAAATCTGAATTTCTCTGCCTCTCCTACTTTACAACCTCTCTCTCTCTCTCTCTCTCTCTCTCTCTCTCTCTCTCTCTCTCTCTCTCTCTCTCTCTCTCTCTCTCTCTCTCTGTAAGCTTCCTCTATCTCGCCTACTCTGTAAGCTTTCTCTATCTCTCCTACTCTGTAAGCTTCCTCTTTTTCTCCTATTCTCTAAATATTCTCTCTCTCTCTCTCTTACTCTATCTATCTCCCTTACTTTGTAAGCTTTCCCTATCTTTCTCACTTTGTAAGCTTCCTCTATCTCTCCTACTCTGTAAGCTTTCTCTATCTCTCTTACTCTGTAAGCTTCCTCTGCCTCTCCTACTCTGTAAGCTTTCTCTATCCCTCTTATTCTCTTACTGTATCTCTCTTACTCTGTATCCTTCCTCTGTCTCTCTTACTCTGTAAGCTTCCTCTTGTTTCTGTTAGTCTATCATTATAAATAATCTAAATCATCAGAGTCACATAAAAATACCGCACGAACTCTCGCAATACCAAGGCAAAGTTCAAATATAGATATCACAATACTTTAATTGGGCTGAAATTTGTCACTATTGCAGTTTAATTTCCAAGACATGTCTTATGAATATTTTACCGTAATGATTAAAATTCTCTTCAGTACATGATTTTAGTCTTAAGCTGTCCCTTCAAAAATAATGAGCACAAGTCAAAAAAAGCGAAAAATTTAATATAGTGCCCACACAATTAAAATAGGCTATACGATTTGCCAAGACAGGAGAAAAGTATTGTGATTGGAAAATCAGTCATACCCCAATAATGTGGGTTTTACGACGTTGTTGCTCTTTCATAATGCTTTGTCAAGTAAGTGTCCTTCGCCATCCTGCAATCAGAGACTATTCGAGGGCGCATTACAGAAAATAGCTTTGCGGAACGAGTTGAGAATTCAGAAACCGACTGAACGGTGGTGAGAGAGAGAGAGAGAGAGAGAGAGAGAGAGAGAGAGAGAGAGAGAGAGAGAGAGAGAGAGATTCGTCAGATGTGGGGTCGTTACGAGAGATTTTCAAATGTATATATGTATATCCTTTTGTAAGAAAAGAATACCTTTTATTTACCAAATTATTGTCAGCACCAAAACAAGTATTTTACAGCCAATTTTCGTTTGGTGTCTCTCCCAGGCCTTCCTTGTCCATTACCTCCTCCAAACCTTCATTGTTCTTGCCAGTTTTAGTTTTCTGTAAAAAAAAAACTATTGTGCCGGCTTTGTCGGTCCGTCCGCACTTTTGCTGTCAGCCCTCGGATCTTAAAAACTACTGAGGCTAGAGGGCTGCAAATTAGTATGTTGATCATCCACTCTCCAGTCATCAACCATACCAAATTGCTCATACAGCGTTATACCGAGACCACCGAAAGATAGATCTATTTTCGGTGGCCTTGATTATACGCTGTAGCGGCTGTACGGGAAACTCGATTGCACAGAAGAAACTTCGGCGCATATTTTATTTGTTTCCACTGATACCACTTACAAAAATTCTCATTTCTCCTTCCGGTACTTCATCTACAGCGTTCTGCAGATCTGTTCAGATTTCATCCTCTGTTTCTTCTGATAGTTTATTTGTTTGCTCAAACTATTGGTCATGGTACTCACATTGTACTATTTTGATTTAAATCGTGCAAGGAGTGATCCGCAATTTTTCTCCTCTCCTGTCAATCATTGCCATTGCATTTGGTATTAAGCCCACTCCTCTACTAATTCCATCCGCTCTCTGAATATATATACACATTGCCCCTCCACCCTTTCTTTTATTGTTCCTACAAATATATATGTAAGTATATATATATATATATATATATATATATATATATATATATCTATATATATATATATATATATATATCTATATATATATATATATATATATATATATATATATATATATATATGTATATATTATACATATATGTATGTATGGGATATATACACACATATATATGTATACACACACACTATATATATATAGATGTATATATATATATTATATATATATATATATATATATATATATATATATATATATATATATGTATATATATATATATATATATATATATATATATATATATATATATATATATATATATGTATGTAAATCTCATTTACTGCAATTTAACAGTGTTCTATGAAGTCGAAAAGGCCCATAGAAACACACATGGAAAAGCACATGAGCCCAAATCTTATAATAACCGTAATTAAGAAAAAGTTTTACTCAACAGAATAGCCTCGAAATCACTTCCCTTTGGAGATTCTATCAGGCGTCATTTGCAGAACCCTTAAGTAATAAATATTAAGGGGCAACTTCTTATTTCAGGAGAAGAAAATCGCGAAGCTTTGTCTCATCACGTTTTCAAATACTTTTGACGTTTTCAAATACTTTTGACGTTGACGAGATGCAAAAGTTTCTTCTGCTTAATTACAACCGAGACATTCTAAGACCAGGGAATATTTGGCCATTAGTATTCATGGCGGAATGTAGTATGCCGTCGGGACAAAGTTTGAAGACTTCGTCCTACTTCGAGATGGTCTTTCAAAGACTTATTGTGAAGAAGAAGAAGAAGAAGAAGAAGAAGAAGAAGAAGAAGAAGAAGAAGAAGAAGAAGAAGAAGACTTCGCTTGCATGATATGATGTGGAAGAATAGTCTTCCACATCATATCAGAAATGCGCAAATTTAGTTTGACTCATATGGACAAAATTGCAGGCGCAATACATCCCCATTTTAAGAAAGCATATAGAAAATCTAAAGGAAACTCCACGTAATGTTATTCCAGGAGACGCCTGCTTTCTACTGACGTCTCTTGAATTCAGGTGCATTGTCGTATTTTCTTTTCCCTCATATTTATTTGTTTGTCACCTTTTCCTTTAGCGTCTGTCTCTCTGCAGGCTGCTTTCCTATTGGAGCCCTCTTTCGTTTATAAGGGTTTTCAGCTGAAGATTCAAGGTAAGAAAGCAATAAAGCAGAATGCCAGTTTTCAGTCGAACACTGGAGTGACTGGTATTTAATGAAAGATACAAAATTGTACTATTGTTTCGTGCATAAACAATTACAAGCGAAATGGATCAAATGACAATAAAGCCAAAAGTTTTTACTATTTTCAAGATATGACTTTATCCGATAAAACATCCAGCAAAATTTAAGCAAATTATACAACTGGCAGACATGAGTCTGTGCTTATATTTTGTTTGCTCAGATCGTCCAATCGGGCAGCAATTAAGACCAGATATAGAGTTGAGCAACAGCAAATATTAGCTCTGTAACAGAGGCAAGGCTCTTCCCTCACTTATTTTGGGCATGCTGATTGGATAGGGTAAGTTAAATTCATCCTGGTATTGCCATAATGCTTCGAAGCAAAAGAAATCAGAGAACTTTCATCATGTTTCGGAAAAAATAATGTGCTCAACTTGAAACGCCCGAATTCAGTGGTTACTAACCTCGCTACGACTTGTGGTAGTGTCCTCTAAAATCTATAGTTATATTAACATTCTCTATATTACAAAAAAGGAGGCGGTGAACAGATCTCTCTCTCTCTCTCTCTTTCTCTCTCTACTTGTGCTAGTGAATTTAAAAACCATTGATATATTACCATGCGTTTTATTACCATGAATGATGCGGTGAAAAGGGGCCTCTCTCTCTCTCTCTCTCTCTCTCTCTCTCTCTCTCTCTCTCTCATACCCGGTTCGTTCCCGTAACAAATGACACCGATACGCTTTCTGTAACTTCTCTCTCTCTCTCTCTCTCTCTCTCTCTCTCTCTCTCTCTCTCTCTCTCTCTCTCTCTCTCTCATACCCGGTTCGTTCCCGTAACAAATGACACCGATACGCTTTCTGTAACTTCACAGCTGACAAGTCGCACTCGCCCTTAAAGGAATCGTATGAAAAGAAGGACAAAGCTTCCAAGAACTTTATTAAGAAAGGAACGGATTATGGAACTTCGTAGTTGAGTGCATCTCCAACTTCTTCTTCTTCTTTTTCTTCTTCTTCTTCTTCTTCTTCTTCTTCTTCTTCTTCTTCTTCTTCTGCTTTCTTTAGACATTCCACAATACTCGTGTAGGCAAAGGCATAGAATAGAGTGAAATTAAATTCTATTCTGATGATTCGTGCTTCGAATTATTTTGTGGCTTGTTATTTTATGTATGTATATATATATATATATATATATATATATATATATATATATATATATATATATATATATATATATATATATATATATATATATATATATATATATAAATTCACCACAATTGCTTACTGCTACATTAATACTCAGAATAGGACAGATATACTTCCAACTTAGCCCAAACTGACCAGAAACTGGTGAAGAAGCTGGTAGCCATATTGTGAGTTCTAAGAAAGATATATATATATATATATATATATATATATATATATATATATATATATAATTGTGTGTGTATGTATAAGTTTACGTATGTATGTATACCTTTCTTAACACAGATATATATATATATATATATATATATATATATATATATATATATATATATATATATATATATATATATATGTGTATATATATTGTATGTGGAAAATAAACATGTTGAACTTGACGAATATTTTGTTTATGACAAGCCAGTTCCATAATGTCTTTTCTTTAATGCTTAGGGAATATTTATGAAATATGTTTATGAGTTATCAAAAGGAAAATCTATTCATTTTCTTTTCACAATTCCGTTAATATTCCAGACTGCCATTTTTGGAAACCCTGGAACAATCAAGGTGGATGCCAATGGCGGGACTGAAATATTCATAGTCACACTCTTTTCTGTACCAGGGTTTAGTAATGTTGCTATATGCATGAAAATACAAGTATACTTTTAGTTTTCTGTAAAAGAAAACTATTGTGCCGATTTGTCTGTCCGTCCGCACATCTTCTGTCCGCCCTCAGGTCTTAAAAACTACTGAGGCTACAGGGCTGCAAATTGGTATGTTAATCATCGACCTTCCCGTCATCAAACATACCAAATTGCAGCCCTCTAGCCTCCTCAGTAGTTTTTATTTTATTTAAGGTTAAAGTTAGCCATAATCGTG
This sequence comes from Macrobrachium rosenbergii, assembly GCF_040412425.1. Classification (NCBI taxonomy): domain Eukaryota; kingdom Metazoa; phylum Arthropoda; class Malacostraca; order Decapoda; family Palaemonidae; genus Macrobrachium; species Macrobrachium rosenbergii. Next base: position 36,859,176 of record NC_089783.1, on the reverse strand, counting down.
CTTCTGGCAACGATATGGGATAGGCCACCATCGGCCCGTGGTTAAAGTTTCATGGGCCGCGGCTCATACAGCATTTTACCTAGATCGCCGAAAGATAGATCTACTTTCGGTGGCCTTGATTACACGCTGTAGCGGATGTACAGAAAACTCGATTGTGCCGAAGAAACTTCGGCACATTTTTTACTTGTTTCTTACTGCGTTCCAGTCCCCATTTCTTTCCCAATAAGTCAAGAGAATCAATTTACTTTCAGCCTCCTGTTTTCGTCCAAAGAAAAAAGTTGTTTAATATTCTGATTACATTTGTTTATCCTGCATGATTGTATCAATACTAACATCACTCTAATGGATGTTTGACGTGGAAGCATCGCCACTATAAGAAGGTTTGATTATTGTTTTCGTACTGTGGACTTGTAAAAAAAAAAAATAGATTGTCCCTGAAGGTATATATTTGATCAGGAAATCAAATCATGACTAGGATTCATTAACGAAGTGAAAGAGATGGCGTCTAGGATTATTTACGTGGGCTTTCGCAGTGAAAGCAATAAGCGAAATATTTCCGATACTAAGAATATACATATATATATATATATATATATATATATATATATATATATATATATATATATATGCAGTATGTATGTGTACGTATTTTGCTTTTTAAATAAAAACCCTGGTAACTGTTACATAGTCAAAATAATTATCCTGTATTTCTATGAGGACCACATGTAGATTTTATACACATGAGAAAAAAAAAATCACCAAACTTTAATGAAGCAAAGAGCGTCTTGTGGGCAACCCTATTCATGCTCACTGAACGTACGAGAAGACGCTCGTTTTTCTTTCTAAAGAGAAGGTATATGGTTAAAAATAACCCCCCCCCCCCACCCAAAAAGAAAAGAATTCGAAAACAACACAGGATAACAGAACAACAGAAGCAGCATTTGGGGGAACCAGGATCATTAAGAGAATAAAAAGGCGGGATTATGGACACTACAGACGAAATTCGTTCGCATTGCCAGTGATACAAGAAGCTCTCACGGCAAGATAATCTCCCCCTCCCCCGAGAGAAAGGGACGGAAAAAAAGGAAACAGAGAGAGAGAGAATAAAACGGGATTAACACGCACGCGAAACCGCCACAGAAACTACGAAAACGTATCGGGCTTAAAGAACCGGGTGACCTTTATAGATGGTAATACGCATGGACATGATTCAAGCTGCTCCTAAGTTTTATTATATGTATATAGCCTATATAAATAAATAACTACATACATATATATATATATATATATATTTTATATATATATATATATATATATATATATATATATATATATATATATATATATATATATATATATAAATAAAGACAAAATCCACGAAGGAAAGAGAAACAATGGAGTGCTGCGAGACCTTTTGACTTATCGTCCTTTAATTAGCAGACGGTAAGTCGAAAGGACTTGCAGCACTCCATTATTCTCTTTTCTTCGTGGATTTTGTCTTTATTTATACATTCATCACGTTCCATATTTTCGTGATTCAGCTATAGATGCATACATACATACATACATACATACATACATACATACATACATACATACATACATACATACATATATATATATATATATATATATATATATATATATATATATATATATATATGCATATATACAGTGATTAAACCACAAATATATCCTAATATCTAAATAACTATACCTTTTGTTTAACTTACACCTGAGAAGAATGATTTCCCATCGGGGTAAGTGATTTCAAGGTATGGTGAATTCTATCTTAATTGATATATGTAGCTTGGGCATCTATGTTATATACAAAAATGTATGTATATATATATATATATATATATATATATATATATATATGCATATATATATATATATATATATATATATATATATATATATATATATATATATATATATATATATAAATAAGTATATGTGTATGTATGTACAGTATGTATATATATACATTTATATAAAAATGTATATATATACATTAAATCTCACAAAGAGGAAATTTCAGCCTTGCATCTTTCCTTAGATATGTCTACAAACCTTCACAAAAATAAATTGGATAAAAACATGAATCTGGAAAAGCTGTAAAATAGCAAAAAGTGAAGTTATAGTAATGAACTGCAACGGCATAAACAAAAAAGGAAGGATAAAAAAGAAATCACAACATTGTGGTCCTGAACCCTGTACGATATTATATCCCAGTAAGAAGGGATAACGACATCCATTATCCATGCAGTGCATCACATCATCTCACCGGTTTCACTAAGTTCAAAATATGTCTTTAAGACATTTAGAATATGGAAATCTAAAAGTCTTGGGAATCAGATATGTACCATTATTTGTTATTTTACCTAATGAGAACGGTAAGAAAAGAAGTACCGTAACCATTCCGTCTTTATCCCCAATTCTGTCCTCCACGAGAGGTTGTTTCACCCAAAAGGAGAAAATAGCAATTCCTACACTATGTTCCTGAACGTGTATGAATTCGTACCTGAGTAACAAGGGATAAATGGTCCTGTAGAACTCGTAGAAAGTTATATCCGAGTAAGAAGGTACAAAGACATCCATTTTCCTAGCAAGGCATCACATCATCTGGGTTTCCGGAATTCAAAACAACTGCATAGTACAGCCAAAACCTTCCCTCTCTCCGTAGGGGGTTAGTGCCGTCCGGTGCACTGTAGGCATTGCATAAGGTTCTTTGCAGCGTCCCTTCGGCCCCTCGCTGCAACCCCTCTCATTCCTTTTACTATACCTCCGTTCATATTCTATTTCTTCCACCATACTTTCCATCCCCTCCTAACAGTTGATTCATAGGGCAACTGCGATACTTACCGTCCCCTCCTAACAATTGATTCATAGGGCAACTGCGAGGTTTCCCTGCAGTTACACCTTTCAAGCCTTTTCACTGTCAGTTTCCTCTTCAGCGCTGAATGACCTCATAGGTATCAGGACTTGGCTTTTGGCCTAAATTCTATGTTCTATTCTATCCTAACACCTTCCTCGCTTACCGAGGGAGACTTTGGGGAACTTTGGTTTCGGCGAGCGAATTTATCAAGTGGACAGGACGGGGTTACACAGTGGAACACTGAAAATAAATTCGCTTCCTGAGCGCTCTGGCCGAACAAATGCGGTGTGCCCGAGTCTCTGCACTTTGAGGATATTCTCTGTGAGAATTCGTGCTTTGTTGTCGTGTTTCGTGCTGTGCATGACAGCGAGAGCGTTCGCGATGTTGTTTATGTTTTGTAAAATCCTTCTAAATGTATTTTTCATATTAAAAACATCAATGAAAATAGAAAGAAGTCAATTAGGTATTGGAATGGTAATGACTGTAAAATTATACACCGAAGGTAGGCAAAAGTGCATAGCTGGATTTTAAAAAGTGTTTCCAAGGACGAGAGAGAGAGAGAGAGAGAGAGAGAGAGAGAGAGAGAGAGAGAGAGAGAGAGAGAGAGAGAGAGAGAGAGAGCGAAATGTCAGTCCTCTGATATGATATTCAGAAGGAAAATCGGAATTCAACATACAGCCATAAGCTTTACTTTGCTGGAGACCTGCCAGAGAGAGAGAGAGAGAGAGAGAGAGAGAGAGAGAGAGAGAGAGAGAGAGAGAGAGAGATGTCAGTGTTAAGCCACCCCTTTAGTGAACAAGACGGAAATTGCAATAACATAGAGTTCAGCACGTGAACCTTTACCCAGTCAAGAAAAAAGATAATAATTCACAAAAATTACCAGACTGACAGGAACTCCCTTCGCGAAAAAAGATTCCATCGTACTTGGGAGAGAGACCGAAAATACTGGACTGGAATCTCTTCCACTACAGCCCAATATCCGCGACAATTTGTTTTCGCCCGATGGCGAGATGGGAAAATTCCTCTTGCCCCCAGTCGGGCCAACATCAGTATTGTATCTCCAATCGTCTGAATCTTTCAGCAAGCGATACTACTGGATGTGCCCAACGCTGTATAACTCACTAAAAGAGGGAATCTCGCAGTGCCAATGATAACTCCCAGATATGGGAATAGCCGTTATTAAGCGAAGTGTATATCACATCGTGGGGACTATAATATCTTCCTTGCTTGCTGTGGCCAAATATGCAACGAACATGAGTTTTGTCGTTAAAGGATTTGTGTGGCTGCATCATATGTACGTCAGTTTGACATTTGCTCTTATATGTTAGTGTGTTATATTGACCTGAATATATATATATATATATATATATATATATATATATATATATATATATATATATATATATATATATATATATATATATATTTATATATATGTGTATATATATATATATATATATATATATATATATATATATATATATATATATATATATATATATATATATATATATATATATATATATATATATGGACAAAGTTTCCTTCACATTGAGAGGTGATGAATGTTATTCGATAACGATCACACCAAATGAGATTTTTCAGATTTGTCTAAACGGGAATATTCGTTGATTTGAGTTAGAGAGAGAAAAACATTCTCTTTATGTTATTGGCGCCGCGGGAGATTTTCCATTTCCAGGTACAATAATTCACGAGATATTTTCACGAATAATGGAACAATCGCTTCTCGTAATGCCTATGTATAAGCAGTTATCGAAATTACACCGCTGAATAAGCGAGAGCAATTGATATTGGTAAGAATGTACTTGGGACTTCGAATATGTAAATAATGAGAACGACTTAAACTCCACAGCTGTTGCAACTCTTTACATCGAATGGCAGATTGGGAAATGTATCCTACATATAATACAGCTATATAGTGACTGATGACTTCAGTTGAAGTTCTTTTGTTGGCAGTTACATTCAAAGCTTTTTGACAAATGTAATCGGGTGTATCCAGTTCACAGAGATCTAAACATTTTCCGGTGGTGATAGCTCGATCTGGGAGTTTGAAGCGATAAACATTACAGTCAGCATTTAATCATCATCCAGATTATACTCAATAAAGTTATTTTTTTAGTGCATTGAAAAATTATAATTACTTGAAAATCTAAAGCACTATCTATCTATTTCAAGTGAAAATTCTAACAAGAACAAATCTTATAATAATCTACTGGCTTATAGTTTTCTTATTTGGTATTACACAAGAAATTCTGCCTTTATTTGGAAAAGTGGCTATTTCAGTTTCAAGTAAATGACGTAAACATATGCCCACACAACACTTTAATGATAACCTTTTATTAGCACTCATATCCGTTACCAGACACTCTCTCTCTCTCTCTCTCTCTCTCTCTCGATGCAACAAACCAACTGTTCCAGTGAGCTTAGGAATTGTTACTGGTGCATATTCCTAGATTAAAGGATTATCTCACGACTTCCAAAATGTATTCTGCAAGGTTGAAGAACGCAAATTTTCGCGATTTATACTGCCTGTGTAAATTTTCTTAATTTACATGCTTCTTTTTTAGTTTTCTGTAAAAGAAAACTATTGTGCCGGCTTTGTCTGCCCGTCCGCACTTTATTCTGTCCGCACTTTTTCTGCCGCCCTCAGATCTTAAAAACGGCTAAGGCTAGAGAGCTGCAAATTAGTATGTTGATTATCCACCCTCCGATCATTAAACTTACCAAATTGCAGCCCTCTAGCATCAGTAGTTTTTATTTTTTTATTTAAGGTTAAAGTCAGCCATAATCATGCTTCTGGCAAAGATATAGGATATGCCACCACCGGGCCGTGGCTAAAGTTTCATAGGCCGCGGCTCATGTAGCATGATACCGAGACCACCGAAAGATAGATCTGTTTTCGATGCCTTGATTATACTCTGTAGCGGCTGTACAGAAAACTCGATTGCGCATGTTTCTTACTTGTTTTATAGTAAAATTTGCAATTTCCAGGAGACAGCAGCAGCAAACTATTTCTTGAGAGTATGTTGAGTGGGTTCACTTGGAAAAAGTATTGGTTCTTTCTATGAGTATTCAACTCATTGAACGCTTCTGTTGACTTCATTTATCTTTGGGTCTTGGTACTGTGTTCATCTTGGGTCACGTTTCTCATTTTCCTCTCCCTTTTTTTCAGTAACAAAATTGTTCATCAAAGCTCTTAGAAATCTTCCAGAACTTAGGATGTCTGTTTTCATGTTGCGTAACTCAAATCCCCCATTCAGTGGTGAATCTTTGGTGTATTTATGTTTGTGTCAGAAATCTTACAAATATCAGTATAATACACTCTTACTGCTCACAGAATCAGCTGACCATTCCACACGTTTTTCGGGCTTCACTTATCCCCAGAACATTTGCCCTCTTCATAATCTTAAGCCGAATCCTTCAGTGACAAAGATTTCCAACAATGTTAAAGGGTAAAGAAAAAAATACTTCTTATTTACTAACGTTTTAATGAATATTGTGGAGGAGAAACACTTTTTTTTTCTTTACTTACAAATGCTCTCATTTAGAAGCTATAATATTTCTTTGTTAATGATCCTTCGAGTCGACTTAGTTTTTCCATTTCCCAAAAATTAATATTGGTGGCTTCATTTTCCCTCCGAATCTTTGTATAATATTATCAGTGACCTTACTGAAACTATGCTTGCGATAAATATCATGGCCGATTCGTATCTGTGTGTCCTTACGTTCAAGCCAAAATCCCGCTTTGAGGTCTCGTAATTCGTCATCTTTGTCAGTCAACATTAATCATGAGGGCATACGTTAATCTTAATGGATGGGATTAATCCCTTCTTACGTTAATCCTAATGGATGGGAGTAAATCCCATCCGTACGTTAATCCTAATGGATGGGATTAAATCCCATCCATACGTCAATCCTGATGGATGGGATTGAATCCCATTCGTACGTTAATCCTAATGGGTGTGATTAAATCCCATCCATACGTTAATCCTAATGGATGGGATTAAATCCCATCTTACATTATCCCAAAGGATGAGATTAAATCCCATCCGTACGTTAATCCTAATGGATGGGATTAAATCCCATCCATACGTTAATCCTAATGGATGGGATTGAATCCCATCCCTACGTTAATCCTAATGGGTCCATACGTTAATCCTAATGGATGCGATTAAGTCGTGAGCTTTCTTCTTGCACCCAACTTTTATTTGTTTCTCCACAGAATCTACTTTCTTTTGGTGAGGCAGTTTATTCGTCAGTGCGGGACCTCACGGGGTGCACTGTAGGCATTACTAGAGGCTCTTTGCAGTGTCCCTTCGTCCCCTAGTTGCAACCCCTTTCATTCCTTTTTACTGCACCTCCATTCATATTATCCTTCTCCCATCTCGCCATCCACCCTCTCCTAACAAGTGTTTCACATAATGCAACTGCGAGGTTGTCCTCTTGTTGCACCATTCAAATCTACTACTCTGAATTTCCATTCCAGCGCTAAATGGCCTCATAGGTCCCAGCGCTTGGCCTTTGGCCTAAACTCTATATTCCATCCCATTCCTAGTTTATTCGGCGATGATGGGTATGGGTCGTGGTGTATAACACTAGAGAATTTTTTATCAAGTAATCCCAAGGAAGAGGATTGCTCTGACAGAGAGGATGAATAAATCCCATAAATGTTGTGAAAAAACATTAGTGTTGTGAAGATACATTAGTGTTGTGAAATGACAGTGTTACGGTTTAATAACTAACATTTTTAATTTCATTCCTCAGGTCCTATTGGCACCTCGAGGTCTCAGCAATGACACCGCTGAAAGAAAGTTGAACTGGTATTGAACATGCGTGGTAAGTAATATTTTGCATTGTCTTTTACCTGGTCTGAACTTGGCTAAATATTTTGGCGAGGAGCTTTCATTATTGTTAAATGAAATGGATGATGCATTGCAAAGTTGTATAGCGTTCATTTTCTGCTCTGTGTAATTTTAAGTTGTTATTATCTTAATTTATTTTTTACCGGTTAATTTCTGCAGTGGGGGTCGCGTAAAGTGGTTCTGATCGAAATGGTTGAATATAGTATCGCGGGATCCATGATAACATCGCCCCTTTGCAACGACTTCTTCTGTGTAGTCTCCCCTCCTCCATTACTTTTCAATTCTGCTTTAGTGTACGCTGTGATAACAAAGTTCCTTCACATAACTATACACTACTCCCCTTTGTTGTGCTACTTTCTGCATTTCATATTTATCCTGAAAGATACTAAAGTGAACCATTTGGAAGGATTAACAGTGATGCGACGCTTGGCTGATCCGCAGCCTCTGTAAAAATATTTCACTGAAGCAGTAGTAGTGTAAGATTCCCTAATGAGTTGTTCTCGGATAACACACATTGTACATTTCGTGGGTTTGAGCGATATAATACCGATACAGCTTCGAAATAGTTTCCGGGTTTTAGTTTGGGATAGTCAAGAATTCTAGAGGTGTATCGTAATGATTAATTGGCAGGAAAGAAAGATATGCAACGTAATGTGTATATATATATATATATATATATATATATATATATATATATATATATATATATATATATATATATATATATATATATATATATATATATATATATATATATGTGTGTGTGTGTGTGTGTGTGTGTGTGTGTGTGTGTGTGTGTGTGTGTGTGTAATTGTAATATTACACTGCCCTCTTAACTTCTCAAATTCTTTGCGCTTTTTTGGATATGCTTTCCACTATGAAGCCTTAAGATCCCGCTACTAGACATCACAGCCACTTCAATTTCTTGCTCTTGGATCTTAAGGTTTTGTAGTGACAAGCGTATCCAAAAAAGCGCAAAGAATTTGAGAAGTTAAGAGGGCAGTGTGATATATATGTGTGTGTGTGTGTGTGTGTGTAATTGTAATAGCCACACTGCCCTCTTAACTTCTCAAATTCTTTGCGCTTTTTTGGATACGCTTGTCACTACAAAACCTTAAGATCCAAGAGCAAGAAATTGAAGTGGCTGTGATGTCTAGTAGCGGGATCTTAAGGCTTTGTAGTGGGAAGCATATCCAAAAAAGTGCGAAGAATTCTGGAAGTTAAGAGGGCATTGTGGCTATTACAATTACATATGTGTCTGGTAAAAAGTGTCCAGTAGATTCTACATATATATTTCAGCTTAAAAAGCAATAAAAATGATTGCCCATTTGGCTACGATGGCGAGGATGGGTCTATTCCTGCTCTAATAAATATTTCTGAAAATGACAGGTATATGTATATATACATACATATATATATATATATATATATATATATATATATATATATATATATATATATATTTATGGCAATAGACTTTATCCTTCTCGTGGGCAGGTCGGCAACATGACCTCCCTTGTCATTATGGTGACACTGGTTCGTTTCCCGCGATCAGACATCACAACCACTTCAATTTCTTGCTCTTGGATCTTAAGGCTTTGTAGTGACAAGCGTATCCAAAAAAAGCGCGAAGAATTCGAGAAGTTAAGGGGTTATTACAATTACATATGTATCTGGTAAAAATATATATATATAGTGTATATATAGGTGTATGTATGTATATGTATTTATACATATATATATATATTTTCTACATACATATACAGTTTATATATATATATATATATATATATATATATATATATTATTCTTCGTTTTAACGTGCTTTTTTCCCATTTTCTATATGGGGTAAGCACGATGCCTTCTTTCTATATATATATATATATATATATATATATATATATATATATATATATATATATATATATATATATATATATATATATATATATATATATACAGTATATATATATATATAAATTATATATATATATATATATATATATATATATATATATATCTATATATATATATATATATATATATATATATATATATATATATAAAGTATATATATATATATATATATATATATATATATATATATATATATATATATATATATATATATATATATAAAGTATATATATTTTACCCTCAGGAAAATGACAGGCAGAAGTTCAGTACGGAACTTCTGCCTGTCATTTTCTTTGTGGTATTCGCTTATACACTGAAGTCACGTGCATCTACTGTGATTTTTAAGCATATACACACATACACACACACACACATATATATATACACATACATATATACATACACACACACACACACACACACACACATATATATATATATATATATATATATATATATATATATATATATATATATATATATATATATATATATATATATATATATATTAACTTTTGCAGGTCATAGTCACTAGTCTAAGTGTACACGAATTGTCTCTGGATCTTATTTTCAGATTTAACAGACGGGAGAAATTCCACTTCAGAAGCTTACCGTATGTTTGAAAATATTTCAGTAGTAATTGTGAAACAGGGGTTCCCTTTTATTTATAAAACCCTTCCCCAATAGATAAACGTCATTGTTCTCTAATAGACTAATTATAGATTTATCAGTTTTTAGGTTCGAAGTGGAATGGCCCCTGTCTCTTAATTTGGAAAGGTATCTCGTCTTTTACCGAGACTTTAGTGAAAGGTGATCGCATATCTAGACTAGGAAGTTTGATGTTGTGCAGTGGGAAGTTTAAGGTATCATATTTTTTCTTCAAGAAAACTTCCGTGTATTTCAAGAAGGGGAGAGGGAAGGTTCCTAGAAAATTTTATACTTTGTTGTGGGCTTAGAAGGATTCCGTCCCCGTGCGATTAGGAATGCTGTGAAAACGGTGATGAGAAAAGTTGATTATTTCAAGTGATTTTAAGAAATCCGATTTTTTATTACTCATTATCGTTCTTACTGATTTCTTAAACTATAGTGCGATATTAGTTTTGTTTATTTGTCGGAAGAGAAAAATGTTTACTTTAATGGATATCGTTGTAATTTTATCCATTAGTGGAATGTCGATATTAATATCTGAGATATTCTGGGAAATATTTTTTCCAAGATTCTTACCTAACACTTTCGAGGAGAGACACTTTTGACGTTGCTAATATTAAGTAAACAATCGACTGATAATAATTACGGCAATTATTTAAAGTGTGCGTGAATGACAGCTAAGACACTCATTAAATTATTCACTGTGACTAAATTGTTCTGTGCACCCTTTGAATTGCAGTGACATGCTGTCAGGTGAAATAAGAAGTGATGCTTGTAATTTTCAATTTATATATATATATATATATATATATATATATATATATATATATATATATATATATATATATGTGTGTGTGTGTGTGTGTGTGTGTGTGTGTGTAAATATATATATATTATATATATATATATATATATATATATATATATATATATATATATATATATTTATTTATTCAATTAAAATTTATATTACAGTAAATGCTTTGATGTCTGGTTGATACGTGATGACAGGGGAATTATTTTACTCTTGAATATTTCAGAAGTATTGGTAATGATAATTAAATTAATAATATATATATTTATTCTTTTGAAAATTCCAGTAACGCGAGAAAACTCTACAGTTATTCAAACGTAGTTTGTTTTCCTTAAAAAATTTTTATATTTATTTTATATTTTTTAATGTTGTAAAAACCAGTAACGCGAGAAAACTCTAGTTTTCCAAACGTTTTGTTTTCCTTAAAAAAATTTATATATATTTTATACTTTTTTAGTGTTGTAAAAACCAGTAACGCGAGAAAACAGTTTTCCAAACGTACTCTGTTGTGCTTAGAAACCTTGTTATGTATTTTATTATAATTTTATAATCTTTTAAAAACCCCAGTAACGCGAGAAAATCGGCAGTTTTCCAAACCTATCCCCTCTTCAGCGTTGTTCTCCCTCATAAAACTTACTCTTTATTATAAAGGCGAGAAACCTCTAGGCTCCATTAGCCGCCCATAAATTTGACTGCCGCTGAGTGCCTTTGCGACATCTCTCATTTCCTTTGTGATCTCCAGTTCTTCCATGCGCTGCCATGAGCTGGAGTGAATTTCTCTATAATAGGAGTTTAGGTTTTTAGGTTTCTGTAAAAGAAAACTATTGTGCCGGCTTTGTCTGTCCCTCCGCGCTTTTTCTGTCAACCCTCAGATCTTAAAAACTACTGAGGCTAGAGAGCTGCAAATTGGTATGTTGATCATCCACTCCCCAATCATCAAACATACTAAATTGCAGCCTTCTAGCCTTAGTAGTTTTTATTTTATTTAAGGTTAAAGTTAGCCATAATTGTACGTCTGGCAACGCTATAAGATAGGCCACCACCGGTCCGTGGTTAAAGTTTCGTGGGCCACGGCTGATACAACATTATACTGAGACCACCGAAAGACATCTATTTTCGGTGGCCTTGATTATACGCTGTACAGAAAACTCGATTGCGCCGATAAAACTTCGGCGAATTTTTTACTTGTTTATTTATGCCTTCAGTTGTCCAAGCTTGTGGAAGCCGCCATTTACACGAATGTGATTGAGAAATTTTGTGGTGCACCTGGAGTTATAAACAAAGGTTGTAGGACTCCTGGTATTTACCGAATGTGGTTCTGCAATTGTGTAACTGGAATAAAAAAAAAGGAAGTAGGACATCGGGTAATCACCGAATGTGATTAGCCAATTTATGGAGCAACTGAAATAAGAAAAAACTAAGTTTGTAGGACATCTACTGCTTACCGAATGTGATTAGTCAACTCTTGGTGCCAATGAATTAAAAAACAAAGTTTGACATCTAGTATTTACCGAAAGCGATTAGGCAATTTATAGTGCAACTGGAATAAAAAACAAAGGTCATTCGACATCTGGTATTTACCGAATGTGATTAGGCAACTTATGGTGCAACTGGGATAAAAAACAAAGGGTATAGGACATCTAGTATATAATGAACGTGTTTCTGTAATTTATGGTACAGTTGGAATTATAAACAAAGGTTATTCGGCATCTAGTATTTATCGAATTAAATTTGGGAATTTATGGTGCAACTGGAATAAAAAACAATCTTTGACATGTAGTGTTTACCGAAAGCGATTAGGCAATTTATGGTGCAACTGGAATAAAAAACAAAGGTTATACGACATCTAGTATTTGCTGAATGCGATTTGGGAATCATTACATTGGTATATCACGAGAAACTGGAAACGGTATTGGTACCTGTATTTGCATTTTATTAGATAAGACTTTAGTTAGAAAGCCTATATTATCATTTCATGTAGTATTTGCTGAATGCGATTTGGTATATCACGAGAAACTGAAAACGGTATTGATACCCGTATTTTTGGGGAAGAAACAATGGTGGGATAAGACTTCGGTTAGTAAGCCTATATTATCATTTCATCTAGTATTTGCTGAATGCGATTTGGAAATCATTACATTGGTATATCGCGGGAAACTGAAAACGGTATTGGTACCTGTATTTGCATTTTATTAGAGAAAACTGAACATTGGAATGGGTAGTTCAATAATACTAGCAGGAAGTGACGACGAGAATTTTATGTGATGTTGCAGTACAATTATGCAAATCTCAGTGCCTCTTACACTGCGGTTCGCGAAAATCATTCTTGTGTTTGCTCGCCTGCTTGTCCGAATGCTGGGTGGTAGATAACGGAATAAAGAACGTAAATATATATAGGCTGAGGAAATTCTGTACCGAAATACGTGTTACAGTATTTTTGGGGAAGAAACAATGGTGGGATAAGACTTCTGTTAGAAAGCCTATATTATCATTTCAATAAAATGCTACTGAGAAGAACATTAGTAAGTCCTCCCCGGGCAGGAGTGCTGTAAATGTAACGAGTGTTCGTACCATAACATATATTTGGATAACCTCTCGTATAACGAAGTTCATGTATATATATATATGTGTGTGTGTGTGTATATATATATATATATAATATATATATATATATATATATATATATATGTGTGTGTGTGTGTTTGTGTATATAATATATATATATATATATATATATATATATATATATATATATATATATATATATATATACACGATTGCAGATTCGTATAAAGAATGCGTTATTAATACGAGAACCTTTTCCTAGAATTTGCTGATCAATAAATACCCAACTATATACTATTCGGTAAATAAAGGTTCGTAGCTCCTGATTGTAAATATAACGAATATACACCTAACCCAAACTTGTGGGAGAGAAATGACATTCCAACAGAAGAGAGAGAGAGAGAGAGAGAGAGAGAGAGAGAGAGAGAGAGAGAGAGAGAGAGAGAGAGAGAGAGAGAGAGGTAAGAGCAACTAACACAAATGTGGCCCTATTCATTTCGGTACTACACCAACGACCGTGAGAATCACTTGGGAGAACTTTTTATTGTTATTGCCTCCATTTGTCTCAGACTGTTTTTGAAATTGATGCCCTGGTGAGAGAAATTGGTTGTTGTTATGCCGCTGAATTACTGAGGGAAATTCCCCTTCCTGCTTATCTCTTTTTTTTTTTTCACGCGGTTATTGAGTACAGTGTCGTGAATTGTAATTTTGAGTAATGTTTTTTTTTTTTATCAGATATGTTGCCTGTTAAATAAAGATTAGAGATATTTGCAAATAATGAAGAGCTTTTGAAGTTAAAATGTAACTCTCCATCAGCGAGAAATGTAAATATTTTGTTTACCTTTTTTAACGAAAAACTGACTTTTAATGAAGTAATTCGATCACTAGTGTAATAAAGTTCTCGTCGTGTTCCAGGAAAGTATTTTATTTTTTATTTAAACTGTTTTATGTAAAGCAAAAGAAAGCTTTCAGTGTCATTCTCGTGTTCACTTTTCAGTGTAAATATTCTTCAAGTTGACTTTCTTGAACCATTTCCTCACAAAATTCATCCAAAACCATTGGAAGGAGAAAACTGTTTTCGGGGAGTATATAAACTAACGTCGTTAAGATAAGCCATTGATTCATCCGTCGGCCTGTGAGATATAGAATATTAGGTAATTTACGAGCCAACTCGTAATGTGGAACCAACAGCGTTTATGACACTCTTGTCATAATAGGATACCTCGAAGAGTCCAGGGCCTTTTTAAGGATTTAACGAGACGTGAGAATTGTGTCTGAAAACAAAACGTAGGTAAAATAATCTGGTTCATTGTCATTAAAAATTTTGCATTGCATATTTGATTGTAAGACTAGTTTTTATAAATTATGGGTGATGTCCTTTATTTTTAAAACTATCTAAGAAACAGTGTATTATATATTACGAAATTTTTAGCCATGCTGAATATATCTCTTAACTGAAAAATATGAGAAGGTATTTTGTTCGTTCAGGAAACATATGAAATATATATATATATATATATATATATATATATATATATATATATATATATATATATATATATATATATATATATATATATATATATATATATGTATATGGAAATCACTGTTAAATCAATACTAATAACATAATCAGGAAGATGTGCATAAGAAGGTCTTCTAAATTTTAAAGCATTAAGAAATGTAATGATGGAGTATAAACACTACGCTTATTCACTGTATATATAAAATATAAATATATTTCATACAGTTTAAGACCCAGTAAAAAGTGATAGGTCTGTCGTATTAGGAGAGATGTGGATAAGTTTGAAGTAATATAAATCAAAATGGTTTATGCATTGCCCATTGAGACCATCAACTATAATGTAATTGCTTTTCCAGTCTTTTGCCCACATCATGATATATGCCATTAAAAGCATCACCACAGTTGTAAAGATATACCTCTCTCTCTCTCTCTCTCTCTCTCTCTCTCTCTCTCTCTCTCTCTCTCTCTCTCTCTCTCTCTCTCTCTCTCTGTATTGTGTGTCTAAGATTGAGTTTGCATAATTTTGCTGGCCATTGTGGTAACAATAAGTGGCCTCTCATAGCAGCTTTTCGTGGTATTCAGAAAAGAATACTTGTTATTGCAACCAGTTTCTGGAAGCAAGTTCACAATGGGAGCTGAGGAAAGAGGCTTTAAGCATTATTAATGACGTCAACAATCTTCTGTTCAGGGGTCTCAGTTACGCTGAGTTTCACAAAACCTATTAATTTAGTTATTATAAATAATTTAAAGAGGGCCAAAGATAAGCGTTGTCTTTAGACAAATAACAAAGCCTTTTCTGAATTCTTGAATTTAGGATTTTAGTAATATTCTGTTTAATAACTCGTTTACTCTATATGGGGCTATTGCCGTGGTGTACTGTACGCATAAATAAAGGCTGCTTGCAGTGCACCTTCGGCCCCTACTATCCATTTCAGGGACCGCGAGTCATCGTTTTTCTCAAATATCTTTCAAACTAATTATTTGATCGAAATGGTACTTGGACACAGTGTACAAGACACCTCCCGCTAATTTTTGGTAATATACGGTAGTGCATTGTCAGATAGTTTTATTTAATGCGTTTACTCTTGACTTACATGGTGTTGCTAAGCTCGCCAAACTATGCACTCGACCGTCCTTTGTCCCCACCCCGTCATTCCCTCTCCCTTCCCCTCCTCATCCCTCCCTCAACCCACTTTCCTGGCCTCCCCATCTCCGCTCCCTCCTTTCCTGTCTATGGGGGATAGCGGACGTTCGAGTACTTAGATTAGTCCTGCTGACTCATGTGACTTTGCCTTTAAAAGTCAAGAGTAAACGCCTTATCTAACACCATTTGACAATGCACTATATTATAAAAAATTAGCGGGAGGTGTCTTGTACACGTGTCGAAGTCCCATTTCGATAAAAATAATCAGTTTGAAAGATATTTGAGGAAAACAATGACTCGCGGTCCCTGAAATGGATATTAGTTGCACCTAGTTTTTAGCCTGTTACTTTACCTCCATTTCCTCTTCCTTTCTTCAACCGTACTGTCCTTCCTCTCTAACTTTTACTTCTCAGTCCAACTGTGGGGTTTTCTCCCAGTTCCACCTCCAGATCCTTGTGCTTTATCTTGCTAGCTAAACGCTCCAACTCCTTCTTTAAGCTCTCTTAAACTTTGATTGACCGAATGTGCCACAGTGCTTAGCTTGACAGACTAAATTTTATCAAATTTCATCAAATTAAAACAAAATAAAAAGAGCTCATGCAAGGATGAAATGAATGACAGTGATGAAAACAATGCTTACTACTACTGCCACTACTGCTGTCGATATAACCACAAACGTTGTGCTACTCCTATCAGTGGCATTACTATTACTACAGTTTTTAACTTGGACGGAAGCAGTGTTTAGAAGAGTGGTCTGTAATACCACTACCATATTAAAAACATCTCAGTGTCTTCTGCTTTTGCTGCCACTCTTGTTTCATTCCTTCTTCTGCTGGAAAATCAAAGCAACTTCTCAGAAGGAAATAAGTGAGACAAACAAATGTTCACCTAATGCTACGTAAAGTATATGAATATTCGGCTGTAAAGTCTAACACTGGGCACTTTTAAACATTCAGTGGTTTATATAGTGAAAAGACGGAGTTGGAGTAGTTGGAAGTAAAGTAAAAGGATAGAAGGTATGTACAGCCTGGGGCCAATAGGACGCTGCAAAAAAAAAAAGCCTTTAGTAATGCCTACAGTGCACCGTGTAAGGCACACTGACGGGCACTGCTCCCCACAGGAATTAGGTAACGTAGAACCTGGTATTTGGGATTCACTCATTTTCCCGAAAATAATCACACAATAAACTTGAAACAAACTCTTGCATGCAAACCATTGCTCCTAAACACTAATGTTAAATTTTCCACTATATAAATAAAGGCTAATATGAGCTCATGCCGGAGTAACAAAGGCATCTACACTATGGAGAGATGCTCTCTGTTCCCCCCACGAAACAGACCAGAAACGCCCCTTACGCCCGTCCGGGGAAAAATGGAAAAAATTTCATTCTTCCTGAAGAGAATTCTTTTACTTTCTCTTTGTTTACTTTCTTTTTATCTAGTCTGCACCTTCCAACGCCCAGAGGATTCCTATCGTTTAACTTTTAAGTAACGAAATATTTTCGGAGGGAGCCGATAAAATCGATGGGTTTTGCGTTAGCAGTTTCATTATCAACAAAGGCCGCGAACTTATCAGATTTCACACTAGGGTGGCGGGACTCGTTGCGGCGGAGAGAGAGAGAGAGAGAGAGAGAGAGAGAGAGAGAGAGAGAGAGAGAATTGGACCAAGGCGAAGGGTTATTAAGAGAATGAATAAAATGAACAAGAAACTGGTGAAAGAGAGGTAGAGAGATGAAATAAAATGAGAACCGATATAGTAAATGAATATACAAGAAGAGAGAGAGAGAGGGAGAAACAGAAAATTGAACCAAGAGGAAGAGTTATTAAGAGAATGAATAAAATGAACAAGGAACTGGGGATATAAAGGTAGAAAGATGAAATAAAATAAGAACGTGTATAGTAAATGCATATAAGAGAGAGAGAGAGAGAGAGAGAGAGAGAGAGAGAGAGAGAGAGAGAGAGAATTGAACCAAGGCAAAGAGTTATGAAGAAAATGAGTACAGTGAACAAGAAACTGAGGAGATAAAGGTAAAGATATGAAATAGATGAGAACGTGCATAATAAATGAATATGCAAGAGAGAGAGAGAGAGAGAGAGAGACTTCAGTAATTGGACCAAAATAAGTGAGCAATGGACGGAGAGAAACAAAACGATTAAATAAAATAAAAGGTAATAGGAGGCGACCAGATAAGCAGATTCTTTGAAATCTTTCGATTATTCCGAATCGTTCGGACCTCAGTAGTTACACAGATACTCTCTCGGCAAACTCATTTTGTAAGACAGCTCCATGAAACTAACCCCCCCTTTTTTTTTTTACTGGTTCCCGCCGTACCGCCGTGTGATAAGGACCACGAAATAGCGAGGAACCACCATTCCTCAAACGGTACCGCGGGGACCATTACGTTACGTGCTATCACCACCACCGAGACGGGAAAAAAAGCCTGCGAAATTTGCTTCCCCGTTTCCTTCGCTTTTCGCTGCATTGAACGCTGCTGCTATCACGACTGACCCAGTTTCCGGGAAGAGAATAATCATTCAAAGGCTTTTCTTTGCTTATATCAATTTACTCATATATTATGTTTTTATTTTTTTTTATTAAGTGCGATCTCTTCTTTCTGTATTTCCTTTTGCCTCCTCTTACGTCTTCCTAATGAACACAGTATTCTTTGGTAGCTTGAATTTCAAGTCAGTGGGCTTGTTCCATATGAATAGGGTTCGTGTTCTGAATAATAATAATAATAATAATAATATAATAATAATAATAATAATAATAATAATAATAATAATAATAATACTGGAATACAGTACTTACAAGCTCGGGGATAAGACTAGAAGAGGTTAACATCAGGAGAGGGACCTTTCAAGGCGACTCACTGTCCCCACTACTCTTCGTAGTAGCCATGATTCCCATGATAGAAGTACTGCAGAAGATGGACGCTGGTTAACAACTCAAGAAAGGAGGCAACAGAATTAACCATCTGATGACGAAAGCCATAAACACATGGGCAGCACCAATAATCAGATACAGCGCAGAGGTGAGGGACACGAGTGGACGAGGGCTGAACTCGAAGCATAGACCAGAAAACTGGGTAATACATGACAATACACAAAGCTCTACACCCAAGACAGACTACACATAACACGAAAGGAAGTGGGGAGAGGGCTACTAAGCATAGAGGACTGCGTCAACATCGAGAGCAGAGCACTGGGGCAATATCTGAAAAGCAGTGAAGACGAGTGGCTAAGGAGTGCATGGGAAGAAGGACTGATAACAGTAGACGAAGACCCAGAAATATAAAAAGACAGGAAAAAACAGAACAGAGGAATGGTACAACAAACCAGTGCACGGACAGTACGTGAGACAGACTATAAGAACTGGCCAGCGATGAAAGATGGCAATGGCTGCAGAGGAGAGAACTCGAGAAGGAAACAGAAGAAATACTAACAGCCGCACAAGATCAAGCCCCAAGAACCAGATATGTTCAAAGAACAATAGATGGAAATAACATCTCACCCATATGCAGGAAGTGCAATATGAAAGACGAGACCATAAACCACACAGCAAGCGAATTTCCGGCGCTTGCATAGAACCAGTATAAAAAGAGGCATGATTCAGTAACAAAAGCCCTCCACTGGAGCCTGTACAAGAAACGGGAGCTAGCTTGCAGTAAATAGTGGTACGAACACTAATCTGAGGGAGTTACAGAAAACGATCAGGCCAAGGTCCTCTGAAACTACGGTATCATAACAGATAGGGTGATACGTGCCAATAGACCAGACGTGACGTTGGCAAAATCAAGAAGAAAGTATCACTCATTGATGTGGCAATACCATGGGGCACCAGAGTAGATGAGAAAGAAAGAGAAAAAATTAAGCATCAAGACCTGGAAGTCGAAATAGGAAGGTATGGGATATGCCAGTGGAAATTGTACCCACAATCATAGGAAAACTAGGCACGATCCCAAGATCCCTGAAAAGGAATCTGGAAAAACTAGATGCCGAAGTAGTTCCAGGACTCGTGCAGAAGAGTGTGCTACTAGAAACAGCACACATAGTGAGAAAAGTGATGGACTCCTAATGAGGCAGGATGCAACCCGGAATCCCACGCTATAAAAACCACCCAGTCGAACAGGATGACTGTGATAAACAAAAAAAAAAACAAAAAAAATAATAATAATAAATAATGATAATAATGCGAGGGTTCCTGTGGGTTCCATCCATCATTTTATATAATATTTTCCTCTACTTTGATTCAAGGGGACGGTTCTCAAACATTAAGGGATTGTTGTTCCTGCTTATACATGCGGCAGAAATATGGATTAAATGAAATAATGATGGAAATGAGTAAAACTGTGCTTGAAGCCAAGAACAACCGATGTTCGTTTACATACATCGCTTGACTCAGCCATGCTACGGATTTTTTTTTTTTTTTCTGTTAATGTACAAGATCATGAATAAGAACGTACCAGTTAGCATTTGTGAAGAGGCTATGAATAACGCACATTGAATACAGTGTTCAGATGTATACTTTATGTAGTTTTCAAAAGATCTCCGGATCTGGTGAAATAAGTTTTAACGAAAGAGCTCTTCTTTCATCCTTCATACATTCTTATGAAAAACGTTAATTATATCTGCTGATGAAAGAATTTATGGACAGATATGTTGGTATCACATGTGTTTGCTAATCATGATCAAACCAAATTTTCACGGGCAATAAAAATTTTGGTGTCTTCGTCATTGTTCAGGAATAAGCCCTTTTCAGTTAGTGTTCTGAACCACATTACTATAAACACATTACTTACTGGACCTGTTTTATATTTGTGCCATGAAGCTTTTTATTTCTTTCTAGAAAAGTATGGAAGTATCACGTGATAGTATTTTTTATATCATTCCATAAACTAGGATACTGTGAAGTAGTTCAGTAACTAAACATTTTCTGATATTTATTCTTCCGTACCGCACACTACCTGCTGTTCCTGTGTTATATGTGTGAGACAAAATATCTCTCTCTCTCTCTCTCTCTCTCTCTCTCTCTCTCTCTCTCTCTCTCTGGGCAGAAAAAGTATGAAAATATCACGAATGGTATTTGCTCCATCATTTCATTTACTTGAAAACAGTGAAATTAAGGAGATCCGTTGTAATATTGACAAGCTCTTAAGGCTATTACATACGTTCATACACAAAGTAAATCACTTAGAAGATTCATTATTCAAATTCATTGATTTTTTACATAATCTAGCTGGACTGGGGACGAATCGTCCTGGGGCTGGAACGAATTGAGGACAGTTTTAATTTGGACTGTGTCAGTCTCAGTAATAAACAAATGAATAAGTAAAATTAAATAAAATTACACATTTTGGTATGCATTTCATATTATGTCACCAGCATAAATAACCTTATGATACCTTTTGCTACTTGGCCTTGAGGAACAAAAGAAGTAAAAAAAAAAAGTCGTGATAAAAATGGCAGTCTTTCCATTTACAGACCGTCGTTTCCCAGGGGTATTAACTTGGTCTTTTCGCTCTTCCCGATTCGTTCTTTCTCCAGACTTTTCCCGGAAAAAATAATCTTTCCCGCTTACTTAAACAGTCTTCCCACGACCCTTTTGAAGGCGGGGAAAGTAGCGGAAATCGAAAAAGAAAGCGGTAATGTGGAGGTGAGTCAAGAAAGGCAATAGGCTCTTTGCAACGTCGACTTAGACCTAGTAGTAGTATTAGGCGGGATGTGCCTTTGAAACGGCTCCCTTTGTCGTTCTATTTTAATGGAGATGAAAGAGCTGTGTTAAGATCTACGTCTCGACATGCACAGACGAAATGACATAACAAAGCCTGAGTCCCCTCCCCCCCCAATAACCCACCCCACCGCACATATAAACAGTCGAGTTCTTCCTAAAGAAAGATATATACAGTCTGATTATTTGAAGGTGAAAGGATAATATAAGATTTAAGACAAACTTCATTAGAAAAAAAAAAGAACTCTTTGGGTAGCGCCTAAAGTGCACCACGTAAGGTGCACTGACGGCACTACCCCCCACGGGATAAGAGAGAGACAGAAAAAGAGAAAGAGAGAGTGGGAAATTGGGTGTTGTCTGTTGTAGAGAGAGAGAGAGGTGGAAGAAGAATGAAAAGAAAGATATGACGTAGTAGGCATAAGGTTCCCTGAACGAATGAAAACAGAAAGAAGTCAGAAGTAGATCACGATGAAGGGAAGGATTTGTAAGATCAAGCATATAAATGCAAAGAGGTGCAGGGAGGAATTTTGAAGGATTATGAAAAATACAGTGATTTTTGTCACATTTAAAGGTAAAATTAAGGGGAACTGTGAGGTAGAAAGAAAGAATAAAAGCAGTAAGTGTTGGAATAATAAACTGTGAGTCTTAGTAAAAATAATTTTGAAGTACTGTTGCACGATAATTTTCATGTTATAGCAAACAATTGGTTACATAGGTAGTCAAGGACAAACGGAATAAACGAAAAAGTTTGTGGGTGTTTGTTGAAAAATTGTGTAAATCTAAATAAATGCCGTAGGCAGACTATGTGACAACTTACTGCGATAAATACAGAAACGGACTTTTAATAGGAAACGACGCCCTCTCTCTCTCTCTCTCTCTCTCTCTCTCTCTCTCTCTCTCTCTCTCTCTCTCTCTCTCTCTCTCTCTCTCTGTATATATGTACTAATGTTTCTCTCTCTCTTTGTGTTTATATATGCACGACTGTTTCTCTCTCTCTCTCTCTCTCTCTCTCTCTCTCTCTCTCTCTCTCTCTCTCTCTCTCTCTCTCCCCAAAATACATAATCCTACCTTTAACGATGATTCTCCAGGGCACTGCATAGTGTATGTAGCAAGGAGGAAGGAAATTGAGAATTGAACAACGTAAGGCTTGGCAGCACTGCAACATTATGTGGAATATTAGATTACCCTCTACAGTATGTGGCCAGAGCCCGTCCGATCGTCAGATCAAAGGGAGACGCCCAACATGTAAACTAGTGTTCCCTCCTCTAGAATCTTAATGAAATATGAGAGCCGCTGTCGCTCTTCTCAATTACTAGCGAAATACTGCAGCCTTTCGGGGAGATAGAAAAATATACAGGACTATTTTAAACATAATTATGTATGAAGGATTTACAGTGAGTTTTTCGGGCATGCGTGGGATTTATTAGTTTGCCTTTAGTATATATATTATATTTCAAAATTACAATAAATATACCATTTGCACTCACGGCATTTTTCAGGAAAAATTTTTTCTGAGAATTATTATCAGTTTTACTGTAGTCTCAGATTCATTAATAAATGGTAATAGCTAGCTTGTTTTTTTTATTGTTTTTTTAATGCATAATCTATTTTAGAACAGACATTTTACTGTTTCCCGTACTTTTGGATCTCATTTGCATATTAAGATATATATATATATATATATATATATATATATATATATATATATATATATATATATATATATATATATATATATATATATATATATATATATATATATATATATATATATATATATATATATATATATATATATATATATATATGTGTGTGTGTGTCTGTGTCTGTGTGTGTGTATGTGTGTGTACTTTCCTCATTTAAATAAAACAGACCTAAATAATATATTTTCAAATAAATACACCATTCTTATCATGTCACTGATTACATATCATGAGATATTAACATAGAAAGAATCACAGTTACCACCATCATCACTCATACTAAGGTGATTAAAAGGAATAGATATTACAATTACAATTCACATCATCTAGTTAACAAAATTCAATGAATATATTTAGTTCATGAGAACACTGCATAAACGTTATGCAGCAACTCAATTCCTAATTATTCTTACTGTTGCGGAAAAAAATAACTTTAGGCCTCTAGCAAAAAGGTTGTAACACAAGACTTCTATGTGACATGAAACTCTCTCTCTCTCTCTCACTCACTCACTCACTCACTCACTCACTCACTCACTCACTCACTCTCTCTCTCTCTCTCTCTCTCTCTCTCTCTCTCTCTCTCTCTCTCTCTCTCTCTCTCTCTCTCTAATTATCAATGAGATGTGTACGTGTGGTTGTTACTTGCAAAAGCCAGTTTGAGTAATTATCCCACGTTCGCATTCTCTCTCTCTCTCTCTCTCTCTCTCTCTCTCTCTCTCTCTCTCTCTCTCTCTCTCTCTCCAGTTACTAATAAGATATTTACTTGTGGTTACTTTTGCAAAATTCAGTTTGATTAGTTTTCCCACGTTCAGCATTCTCTCTCTCTCTCTCTCTTTCTCTCTCTCTCTCTCTCTCTCTCTCTTTAATGAGATATTTACATGTGGTTGTTTATTACAAAATTCAATTCAAGTAATAATCTCCGTTCAGCATTCTCTCTCTCTCTCTCTCTCTCTCTCTCTCTCTCTCTCTCTCTCTCTCTCTCTCTCTCTCTCTCTCTCTCTCTCTCTCTCCAGTGAGATATTTACATGTGGTTGTTTATTACAAAATTCAATTTGAGTAATAATCCCCCGTTCAGCATTCTCTCTCTCTCTCTCTCTCTCTCTCTCTCTTTGTTGTGCGCGCGGTTCAGCATTATTATTCTTTTAAACTAATACTTATGGACCTTTCCAAAGTTAATATTAGAAATGTAAAAAAAAGCGGAACATAATAAATAATAAAAATAAAGAATGAATTGTACTGAAATAAACGCTAGACTTCATATTTGACGTGAAATCCCTTTATACCACATTGCTCGGGCTGAAATTCTCTTCCTTTTATTTCCCCAGGGACACGGAAAAGAATTGTATTCCTTGCGAAGCAATAACGAAGGGCATCTTCCGCCCTATTTCTGTGTCACCCCTTTATATCCTGGTTCCTCCATCCACGTTTTCACTATCGTTTACGTTGCCTCTTACATACCTTCTTTGTTTTCACGGTCTTGCGTTCCAAAACTTGGATATGAACGCGCGGTCACCCTTGAGTTTTCAAGGAACGGCAGAACAAAGCCTTAAGGACACTCCTTGGTCATACACCTGGACAACATCCAGTGCGCCTCATAACCCCTTTAATTTCCTTCTTGTTTTATGGCTTAGTTGAGGATAAATTTTAGGTCCTTTGGTCTTGAATGCCGCCTTAGTTTTATGATTAAATATCTCCCTACATGCCGGAAGGACCAAGTATAAATATGCCCATCACAATAAATTAGGTGTTAACAAAAAATGTTAGCGCTCCCTCCCTTCTTTCTCTGAATCAAATTCAAGTTATTTTTCTTGTAATTCATTATGACTTGGTTGTGTTGCTCACTTCGATTGGTCAAAGGATTCACAGGTTCTAACTTTCGTTCATGGAGTCCACAGTGCCCTTGGGGCATCATTATTATTTTATCTGTTATTGTGATTGATATAATTTATCGTTTGATATGGGAATCATACAGTTTGGGGGGAGAGAGAGAGAGAGAGAGAGAGAGAGAGAGAGAGAGAGAGAGAGAGAGAGAGAGAGAGAGAGATAAATATATTTTAAGGAGTACAAGACTTACTTAGGGCGGACTGTTGAGAGAGAGAGAGAGAGAGAGAGAGAGAGAGAGAGAGCGAGAGAGAGAGAGAGAGAGAGAGAGAGATAAATATATTTTAAGGAGTACAAGACTTACTTAGGGCGGACTGTTGAGAGAGAGAGAGAGAGAGAGAGAAATATATTTTAAGGAGTACAAGACTTACTTAGGGCAGACTATTGGGGGAAAAGAGAGAGAGAGAGAGAGAGAGAGAGAGAGAGAGAGAGAGAGAGAGAGAGAGAGAGAGAGAGAGAGAGAGAGATAAATGTATTTTAAGGAGTACAAGACTTACTTAGGGTAGACTATTTGGGGAAAAGAGAGAGAGAGAGAGAGAGAGAGAGAGAGAGAGAGAGAGAGAGAGAGAGAGAGAGAGAGAGAGCGCAAAACCTGGACTGGGGAGGAGGGGAGAGATGATTTATTGGTACACCAGAAGATGGAAGAGTAAGTTTTTAAAATCGCTTATGATGCATTGGGGAGCAATTGCAGGGACGTATGACCATTACTTTGTAGAAGCAAAGGTCAGGAGAGAAGATTGCTTCCGGGACTGACGAGAAATTAAGTAAACATAAGTCAGGCTTATTTCTTATATTTTTTATTTGGAGTTGACTTTGATGAACAATTATCCTTGCTGCTGAAAGATATATATAGAAATTTTATTAAGATCGAAAGATTAGAAATTTTATTCTAGGTGAGGTTAGTCGTGTGTGATATGGAAACACCGAGGCAGAAAGAGTTATGCTTTAAAAAACCCAAATATATTCATAAGGGTTTTTAGCTTTCGTTCTCTTTTCCCTCATGTTAAATCGATTAAGCTCACGGATGAGTTTGTTACATATTTTTGTCTTCTGTTTTTTCAGT
This sequence comes from Macrobrachium rosenbergii, assembly GCF_040412425.1. NCBI lineage: Eukaryota > Metazoa > Arthropoda > Malacostraca > Decapoda > Palaemonidae > Macrobrachium > Macrobrachium rosenbergii. The sequence goes on along the minus strand of NC_089783.1, from coordinate 36,832,422 downwards.
TTCCTTCTTGCTTTTGCACGATTCCCTTTTTACTCTGTTTTTTATGCGTCTTCATACCATGCTTTTCTTTGTTTTTATCCTATCTGTCATTGCTGCTTCCTCTATGTTTTATTTGCTTCCTTGTTCTGCTTCTTAATAATTTATTTAGTTTTAATTATCTATCATTGCCATTTCTTCTATTTTCAGTTTGTTTCCTAATTCCACTTATCTATAATTCTGATGATTATACTTCGTTCCTCCTTTCCTCAAATTCTGTTCTTTGAATAATATTCGAGCTTACTTCAATACATTCTTTTTCATTGCGCCTGCCCTCTTTTCCTATTCTTACTCTCTCGCTTTCCAGTCTGTTGTATTCTTCCCATCTTTAACTCTCTCTGGAGTAAACAAACAGACATGAATCAGTGAAGACGGATCTCCCTCTGGGTAGAATTTCCTCTGTCAGACACGATTTCGTTTCCCGTCCGAGCATTTCTTATTCTCTTTAATATACTTCTGATTCTCCCATTTGACTCCGCTATGTCACTTTCTAATATATTTTCCTTCTTTCGCCAAACCATACACCTAAGACACCGTGCACAACTGATCGCATTTGTACATTATTCAGTTTCCTGTCGTCAGCGGAAAACATTCTGTTATCTCCTGTCATTCCATTAATATCTGCCTTTTAACTACCACAAAGAGATCTTACAAAAACAAAAATGACAAATCTTATACCTAACACTCATCTGCCATCGATTACGGCCTCTATCATTGAAGACCTTTTGTCGTATAAGCCTTGTTTTCAGCTCCCCCCCCCCTCTCCCTCTCTCTCTCTCTCTCTCTCTCTCTCTCTCTCTTATATATATATATATATATATATATATATATATATATATATATAAATTTCTGACTCACGTCGGGATCGAACCTAGGTCTTTCAGGTGTAAGGCAAGGGCGCTATCCATAAGGCCGTACAAGTCTAAAAAAGTTGGAACCTGAGAGCAACTGCATGGTAAAAGGAATTACCTGGGCAAGCTAACTGCTTGCATACCAGCGAGTTTTCCCCAACTTCCCGACTCAGCAATGACCCAATGGACAGCATTTCATTCGAATTATCCCTTCTGAGTCGATCCCGACGTGAGTCAGAAATTTATTTCTGTTCCACACGTGATTGTGTGTTGATTATTTCTATCTTATTCACTCAGAAGGGATAATTCGAATGAAATGCTGTCCATTGGGTCATTGCTGAGTCGGGAAGCTGGGGAAAACTCGCTGGTATGCAAGCAGTTAACTTGCCCAGTTAATTCCTTGGCTGCAGTTGCTCTCAGGTTCCAACTTACTTTAGACTTGTATGGCCTAGTGGATAGCGCCCTTGCCTTACACCTGAAAGACCTAGGTTCGATCCCGACGTGAGTCAGAAATTTATTTCTGTTCCACACGTGGTTGTGTGTTGATTATTTCTATATATATATATATATATATATATATATATATATATATATATATATATACATGTATATGTGATGTATGCATGTATATATATTTATTGATATATATACTTTATATATATATATATATATATATATATATATATATATATATATATATATATATATATATATATATATATATATATATAATGTATATACATATATATACAGGGTACGCCACAACGATAATGCAAAGCATAATTTAGAGAATTTGGAGACATTTATGGCTGAGTGAAACACCAGAAGTCACGCTGATTGCTGTCTTACCAGACAAAGAGTTTCCTGTGTGACTCTTGTGCGTTCGTCTTTCAACAATGGGAACAATGGAGTCTTGGCTTCCTGAGCACATTACAAGTCCCAGTTATCTTCTCTTGGACAATTAAGTGACTGTTCGCTTATGTTTTTGTTGACAAATTGGTGAACTAACATACGCTGATGCGCACGAACACACACACACATATATACACGTACATGTATATTTACATACACACACACGCGTGCACACACATGTTTATTTATATATATATATATATATATATATATATATATATATATATATATATATATATATATATATATATATATATATATATGAAATCTTTTTAAGGTAAGTATAAAACCAGAAATAGAATGAGGAAAAAATACGAGAGTGGGTACGTAAAGTTGCAATATCCTCCACGGTAAAAATCTGCTCATGCAAATTAGATTTCGAATGCATGCAGGATGATTCCTTTTACGAGTTAATCAACTTAACAGCAACGATGAAAAAAAATATAAAGCCGATGTTACGTTCTTAATCTTCACGAGACTTTTACTTTTCAAAATTATTTTTGAAACCCCCTGCTTACTTGAAATCATTCTTACTTATGCCAATATCGCTCTGAAAATTTGTTTATGCTTATGAAGTTGTTCTTGCAAAAAACAGTATCACTCTGAAAGATTGTTTCTTATTTACGAAGTTGCTCTTACGGAAGAACACATCACTTTAAAAGATTATTTATTTTTATAAAGCTGTTGTCTTTTCACTCCATAATTCTAGTCCAGAAAAAATCCATATACAAGTGATAGTAATATTTTGATAATATTAGAAAACGTGAGAGGGGAAAGTGGAGTATATTTTATGAAAATGCATCTGTTTTGGGAACGCTGTCAGTTTATATATGAAAGGAAAATGTTAATTTAAAACCTGTCGCCAATGGGGAACTGGATGTATTATATATATATATATATATATATATATATATATATATATATATATATGCATTCATAGATATACACATGTAAGTATGTATGTATGTAAGTATGCATGCATGTATTTATACATGTTTAATAAATCAAAGAAAGGCAGCTAAAACCAGTATCAAAATAAATGTTGCTTCCTCTTAGGAATATTTATACTTGCTCTCCTAGCTGAGAGATGTATATATATATATATATATATATATATATATATATATATATATATATATATATATATATATATATATATATATATTATGTTTTTAATAGTATGGTAATTTGAGAATATTGTTCTTACTAAATTCAAGTTTGTTATTAGTTAAATAAATTGTTTTCCTGGCTCTTTTCCATGATGCATGTTCAAAAGTCCCAGGGTATTTAAGTTTCAAGGCAATATCATAAATAATTTTAATCTCAGCATCAATGAACTGCGGGTTACAAATACGGATTATCCTGGATTATCTTTTTGTTTATTACTCTTTTAACAATTAACTGTCTGGTGCTCTTGATCTTTTTGTTTACCTTGTAACCTTCTTTTCAACTGTCTCATTTGTGCCCCGAAGATGCGTAAGTAAACAGGAGAAAGAGCTTGGGGCTGAACGTCTGCTTGTCAATTTTCTGTAGCATTCGCTTATATACTGAAGTCACGTGCATCTACTATGGTTTTTAAGCATATATATATATATATATATATATATATATATATATATATATATATATATATATATATATATATATATATATATATATATATATATATATATATATATATATATATATATATTGTCACAAACGCCTTTTACGTTTGTCGCGATTTTCCCTCTTGTGTAAATTTCAAATAAAGCCCCAGTTGTTTTGATGCTTTCACACCAAAGCGTTCCCATGATTTCCCAGGCTCAGATAAGCCAGTGCAGGTGTCTAATGAGAAACAAAGCGCAGGACCCCACCGCGAGTCATTACTGAATCTGACTTGATCCTAGTAAATGTGCCCCTAAGGTGACATTTCTCACAGCCGCTTGTGTACGCCACCTTGGAGTGTGCTTTCTGTTGTTACTACTCTTCTCGATTTCCCAGTCACGCATGCCCCTTAGTATTTTTATGAGTCCCCCCCCTTCCAAACTACCTGCGATGACATCAAGGGTCAACCGTCTTGACCTGACCCTCACCTGTGGCTACACCTACTAACACCTGCATCCCCGCCTACAAAATCCCTCGACTCTCCCATCTAATTGTCTACCCCATTGACACCTCTTCTCTCTAACCCTTATCTGGCCGCCAGACAATAATCTTTCCAGGTACTTAGCTGGATTAACGACACGCCCTAGGAGGAGGACAGCGGAGGAACCATTAATAAGAGGCTTTCAGAATTGGCAAAGTACAACTGTCGTTGGTGCCGATCTTGGCATATATACTGGCTGCAACTGACCCCCTTTTGCTAGTCACCTTCCAGACATCACACTGCTATTGCAACCTCTGCTAGTCCCTCTTCAGAAGCCACACTGCTAGTATAGTGCATGCTAGTCCTCCTTCATGTATCCCCCTGCTCGTAGACACTGCCCAACCTTCTTCTGAAGACACACTGCTTGTATACGCCGTTCTAGCCACCTGTACAATCCCACTGTACGACGCCATCTTCCTGTCACCCCACACACACACACACTAGTCAAACCTTACACTACTCTGCTAGTCTGCTCTCCCGACTTCACGCCACTAGACACCTGATGCTAGCCGCCTCCCACAGATGTCACCCCTGCTGAGTTACCTGAAGACGTCTCCACATCCAGAAGTTACCGAGGGACTACGCCCGAATCCTGCTTGAAGCATTCCTACGCTGCTATGCTGAAGATTCACGTATCCAGCTACAGCCACTCGCTTCTTGTATGCAAAAAAAGAATAACGAATACGTTGACTGGGAGCCCGATTGGCAAGGAAAATACAAATCAAAAACGGAATGTTATCTTCTGAATATTTGAATTCTGTAAGGGTATAAAGAAGAAAATTACCCTAAAATTACCCAGACTATAAGAGTAACATCTCTCTCTCTCTCTCTCTCTCTCTCTCTCTCTCTCTCTCTCTCTCTCTCTCTCTCTCTCTCTCTCTCTCTCTCCCCCCTTAAGGCGATAGGAAAACCGAGCTGATATTCAAGTGAAAGGTATCTGAATGACCTAGCTGACCATAGTTTCTCTCTCTCTCTCTCTCTCTCTCTCTCTCTCTCTCTCTCTCTCTCTCTCTCTCTCTCTCTCTCCCCCTTAAGGCGATAGGAAAACCGAGCTGATATTCAAGTGAAGGTATCTGAATGACCTAGCTGACCATAGTTTTTCTCTCTCTCTCTCTCTCTCTCTCTCTCTCTCTCTCTCTCTCTCTCTCTCTCCCCGTTCAGACGACAGGAAAACCGAGCCTGTATTCAAGTGATAGTTATCTGATTGATCTCATTGGATCATCATATTTCCTGTATCACAAAATTATTTCATGAACCAATTGACGAACGCTTATCAGCAGGCGCTGCTGGAGAATCTACAGGGATAGTGGGAATCTATAAGGACGAAGGGAAATCTGTAGGAATGAAAGGAAATCTAGGGACGAAGGGAAATCTAGGGATGAAGAGGAATCTATGGACGAAAGGAAATCTATAAGGATGAAGGGGAATCTCTAGGGATGAAGGGGAGTCTATAGGGACGAAGGGGAATCTATAGGGACGAAGGGGAATGTATAGGGATGAAGGAGAGTCTTTAGGGACGAATGGGAATCTATAGAGACGAAAGATAATCCATAGGGACGGAGGGGAATATACAGGGATGAAGGGGAGCCTATAGGGACGAATGGGAATCAATAGGAACGAAGGGGAATCTATAGGGAGGAAGGAGAATCTATAGGGACGGAGGGAGATCTATAGGGACGAAGGGGAATCTGTTTGGATGGAGGGGAATCTATATGGACGAAAGGGAATGTATAGTGACAAAGGGGACTCTGTAGTGACGAAGGGGAATCTGTAGGGGCGGACAGGAAGGGACGAAGGGGAATCTACAGGGAAGAAAGGGGAATTTATAGGGACGAAGGGGAATCTAAGGACGAAGGGGAATATATAGGGACGCAGCTAATTAATGGAAGGTGAGGAAACGATTTATGTCTCCATTTCAGTTCTAGGTCAAAGTCATTTTAAGATTTTGAGTTAATATTTCCATTGAAGGAGATTTTGTAAGAACATTAATGTTATGGCTTTATATTTATATATATATATATATATATATATATATATATATATATATATATATATATATATATATATATATATATATATATATATATATATATATATATATATATATAGAGAGAGAGAGAGAGAGAGAGAGAGAGAGAGAGAGAGAGAGAGAGAGAGAGAGAGAGAGAGAGAGAGAGAGATAATAAACTTGAACGTTACATAAGTTGACTACAGTTAAGCCTGAAATATTATTGATTACTAGTAACAGAAAGATCTGCTTTTATTTTTAGACAAGATAAAAACGGCTTTTGTTTTTAAAGTAAGATATACGTTTTTCTAACCGTATAGCTTTTTCGCTTCAACACAGGATTTGGCAATTTCAATTTCCGTTAGATATTAATGCTGTCTGCCCCATTAAAAAATCTCTTGAGTTTTGATTCCCGTAAAGAAAACATTCACTCATTTTTCTTCCTTTATTTTCAACAACGTTCACTGATTTTCGTTTTATATTTTTGTACTTCATTTACCCTGTATCCTAGAGGCTTGGGAAGTCCGTCTCGTTTCCCTATTTCGTGTCTCGCCGGCCTCAATAGGCACTGCAGGATCGGTCCATAACCCAGCGTAACTGAATTACATCTCTGCGTATGTGGGACTGAAAGAGACAAGGAGGAACGAAGGTAAAGTAATTTGTTGAGAGGGACCCGAAATTGAGCAAAACCTTTGCTTGATCAGAAAAGAACGGGTATTACGATTCAAGTGAAATATGGCATTTAATGAGATTACATGAATTCTGTTGTAGATTTTGATTATTTTGTGAGTTTGTGTTTTTGTAGAGGTAGGCTTTATTTGCATTTATTCATTTGACTGTTTCACTAAGAATCTAAACTCATACTTTCATTTCTTCATAAAAAGACGTATATATATATATATATATATATATATATATATATATATATATATATATATATAAATTATATATACTTTATATATATATATATAAATTATATATACTTTATATATATATATATATATATATATATATATATATATATATGTAAATACATTACACACACACACACACACATATATATATATACATATATATATATATATATATATATATATATATATATATATATATATATATATATATATATATATATATATATATATATATATATATATATATATATATATATATTATTTATATACACACATATACATATATACTGTATATATATATATATATATATATATATATATATATATATATATATATATATATATATATATATATTTATATATATATATATATATATATATATATATATATATATATATATATATATATATATATATATATATATATATATATATATATATATATATATATATATATATATATATATATATATATATATATATATATATATACAGAGACAGAGATAGATAGATAATTTTTTCAGACGTATATGGTACTTAGAATACCCACCCCCTCTATTGCGTTTTGTCCGAAGGCCACAGATGTAAACAGCTAAAAACTGAAGATCACTTGGCCCTCTAACACTGTGAATAAAAGAATTTTCTCTCACTACTTAGAAATACTACATTAGCCAGTATTACAATCAACTCTGATATTAGGATTAAAATAGATCGTTTATCCTTCACTAATGATTTAGTTTTAATAAACAGTATATTAATTTTATACTTAAAAATACCTCCACTGTTCGTGTCATGCTTGTTCTCAGAAGAGTGTGCAGGCAATAAATCTTCTCTTACTTGCCCCAGTGATAAGTAAAACGCATTCCAAGTCATTGTGGTTAGACGTTCTATAGTGACTGCCCTCTTTGATGATAAGGTATCATTAATTTAACTTCGAATCCAATAAATAAAATACTTTTGAAGGCTTTGCGAAGAGTACTTTTCTCTTATTTACCCCTTATAGTATCTGAAAAACGTACTTCCAAATTTGATTCAGCGTAATGACAAACCATCATTACGACATAACAGTGCTTTTAATAAAATAAAGGAAAATAGTTGGAACACCTAGGGTTTGTAAGTGTTGCTTTACACCTTAACGGTGGACTTGAATACATTCTGTATATATGTGGCAGCCTCGTCTGTACGCACCGTCTCCAGAAATTTGACTTTTCTTAGACGTCTACCTTAGATTTTCATTTTACATTTTCTACCGCATCTTGAAAACCGAATCAGCAGCTTTTCTTTGTTTTTGTCAACCAAGATACGCATCCAGTTCAAATACGTTTTGTTTGTCTAGCTTATTGATGCTGGAACTCCAGCCCTGAAAGTATTTATTTCTCGCAAAAGGCAAACATCGCTTTTGAAAGCCACTGGTGCATGCCTCCTATTTGGCTGTGTTTCTATCAGCAA
>NC_089783.1:36794124-36816624 GCF_040412425.1 Macrobrachium rosenbergii | reverse complement strand
GAACTTGAGGAAAGAAATATTAGCGAATCCTAAAACAGGACACCTTAGATATAGTACCGACTAATTTAATTAACCAGTGAGATTCACCCGAAGTTTTAATCCTTAGCGCTTATTCTAAATTACTTTTCTTTTTTTATGAAGAGTCTGACTCTAAACATATAAATTTGATGAATACGTATACCTCGACGTCTTCCATTACTCAAATAATGGGCATAATGCATACATACATACAGGTTTTATACGGAAATATACTTTTTCATATTGTGCCTTTTTCCGTAATGTAGAGGTGGCCTTAGGAAGGCACCCAGTACTCACCCAGCAAGTCTTTACCAGTGAGATATATATATATATATATATATATATATATATATATATATATATATATATATATATATATATATATATATATATATGTGTGTGTGTGTGTGTGTGTGTGTGTGTGTGTGTGTGTGTGTGTGTGTATACATACATACAGATTTTATACAATCTTTCATATTGTGTCTCTTTTTCCGTAATGTACAGGTGGCCCCAGGAAGGCACCTAATACTCACTATCACACTGGAAGAATCTTCATCCCCCTTAGGCATCGTCTGATATCTGTATTGTCTTAAAATTAATTATATATTCTAAAAGCCTGACATTTTACTTTCATCAGCGTAAATTGTCCGAACTTCAGGTTACAATTTTCTTGAAAAAAAAAAAACTGTTGAATTCCTGGTTTTTTCAGTGAGAAATTTTTGCATGATCATTTTGCATGAATACGGACTCGACATCGTTAAAAACACTATGGCAGATTTTATTGCTTTAGGTTCGCATTTTTTTCTTATACAGTTCATAGTATATGTCAGCATTTTGTTTCCATAGTTGCTTTTATTTGATTAAGATTCATACGATGAAAAGAGAAGGTTTGAAACTTGTTCGGTAAAGAAAGGCAGACACAAAACTCCGGATACTATTTAAAACGCTGGTTGAAAATAAATTAAGGGTCTCTTGTTATTACTTTCTTCAAAGAACAGAGAAAAGCAGACAGTAACAACATATGCATCCATGAAATGAACCAGAAGTAATTTTTAAACATTTAAGGGTGATATATAACTTGGTGCACATCTCACATGGGAATACAGTAGGAAGTCTTTGTTCATTTTTATTTCACCTGAAAATTCCAAGCACATTGCTTTTAAGACTATTCAATATTCCGTTCCATAATTCACGAGTAACCCAATTATGAGTCCCTTGCTTTGAGAATGAATGAAAAATGGAAGAAGTTAGCTTTTGTAGTAATTTTTATCTCCGGAGCATAATAAGATTATAAAATATTATACAAGATCTTGGTACATTTTAATCTCTTGGAATTCATTTAATCTCTTGGAATTCGCTTAATAATAAAAATTCAATAGAAAACTCTTAACACTGAGCTGAAGTTAATCAAATTTTAACACAGCTGAAAATATGATCAAAGGATATAAATAATTTCGTATTAGTGAATTCTCTCTCTCTCTCTCTCTCTCTCTCTCTCTCTCTCTCTCTCTCTCTCTCTCTCTCTCTCTCTCTCTAGAATTTGCTTCATGCAGATGAAGCAGGTTGTTGAGGCTTCATGAGCAGTTCTATATTATTCGTCTTATTTCGCGCGCACACACACACACACACACACACACACACATATATATATATATATATATATATATATATATATATATATATATATATACATATACATATATATATGTATATAATATATACTTATATATATACATACATATATATATATATATATATATATATTGTATATTCAAATTAATATCCGTTTGTCTGTGATCCCAAGTTTTCCTTATTTTTGCTTCAAAAGCGCGATATAGTTATTCTAAATAAGTAGTAACTATCGCAACAACGCTTTCATTCCAGCGAAAGATAGAATCAATATAAAAAAGTGTTATGTAAACAAGTGATAACTCGTGCCTTACACTTTTTTCCTGCTATTCATTTATTTATTCGTTCTTTTGTCTGTTCGATTCTCGATTCTTAATAAAACTTTCAATTATAGGTTACACAAAAAAATTTTATCAGTTTTAATGGCCAACATTTTGCTGCACTGAATATTGATGCAACAGTCATGTACAGTTACCTTTTTTGTTAACATACAGGTTCTCCATCGTTGGCATATATATATATATATATATATATATATATATATATATATATATATATATATATATATATATGTATACATACATATATGTTTATGCATATATATATATATACATTATACATTATATATGTATGCATATACATATGGTATATATATATATATATATATATATATATATATATATATATATATATATATATATATATATATATATATATATATATATATATATATATATATATATATATATATATATATATATATATATATATATATATATATATATATAGTGCATGGATTTTGGGGAATAATGCTTCGACCATATTCTATACTCTCGTCCTCCAAAGCGTGCAAAGATTTCCCAAGAATTCAAACTTTAGCTACCAAAGCCACGGATATTCTTCATGGAATTTCTCGTTTGGATGCAAATTCTTTATTATACTTTTATTGCTTTTTGCAATATCTCGGATTAACTTCCACATACCAGGTTCAGCAGCAAAAATATTTTGTTTCTGTTAAATCAAAACATTGGATTTTAATACCTTTTAATATATTTATTAATTTATTCATTCATTTTTTTCCTTTTTTAATAAGCGAGATCTCTTCTTTCTGTTTTTTCCTTTACCCACTCTTACTTCTTCCTAATGGACACCATGTTCTTTGGAAGCTTGAATTTCAAGTCATTGGCCCCTTTGGTGGGCTTGATCCATATGAATAGGGTCCATCCTCTGAATAGTAATAATAATAATAATAATAATAATAATAATAATAATAATAATAATAATAATAGAGATTCAGTGTCTCGTCATAAGTGAAAACTAGGAAAGAAACGAACAGAACTGTGTTGAGTTAGGTTTTATCCAAGTTTATATATATATATATATATATATATATATATATATATATATATATATATATATATATATATATATATATCGAGAGTTTTACAGTCTTCTGATGCTTATTCGTGAATTCATAAAATCACTCGAGTGAAGGTTATAACGGTACTTCTCCCATATTCCTCGATTATTATTATTATTATTATTATTATTATTATTATTATTATTATTATTATTATTATTATTATTATTATTATTATTCAGAAGATGAGCCCTGTTCATACGGAACAAGCCCACAGGGGCCATTGACTTGAAATTCAAGCTTCCAAAGAATATGGTGCTCATTGGGACGTAAGAGAAGGTAGAGAATCGTTGTAGACTTCCTAATCACAACGTATCAAAAAGGCCAAAGGTTGGAGCGCCGCGCATCATCATTGTCCTCCGGAGACAAAGTACGCACTACCTACTGCTCCCTTTCGTATAAGAGCCGTGTGACAACAAAACCGTCGACGAGTGTTTTCTCTTCCCATTATTCTCCGGTCCATTACCCACAGCAAAACGAACGTCAAGGTGAGGAGCGGACATTACGAATATTAAGGCGTTTGGTTATTGTTGAGTCGCTATTTTTATATTTGCACGCGCTCTCTTTTTTTTCTGGAAGCTTTCAGTAAATTATTCCCAGGTTGATGCAACTAAAATAAAGTATTTTTTTTTATTTACTGTTTTTTTCAGCAATTTAGATTTTGTTTTCATAGGTCCTTAAAACTCATAAAACTTCCTTGAGCATTAAAGAAATTTTTTCCAAGAAATTTTACTGGTTATTATTGGTAATTTACTTAAATTATTTCCGGGAAAATTCAACTAAGGTGAAGTTTTTATTTTACTTGCTGGTTTTCGTCTCAGCAAATTGAAATTTTGTTTTCATAGCTCCTTTAAAATCATAAAACTTCCTTGAGCATTAAAGAAATATTTCCAAAGGAATTTTATTGGTAACTAAATATAATCAAGTATTACAACAACAAAGACCTAAATTTTAAGGTAAAAAGGCATCATATCAATATATATACCGCAGAGTTCCTAGCAGTTTGGCATCCAATATGTTGAACTGTAGAAACACTTCTCAGTAATGAAACTGTATGACTAACTTTTAGGCAATGGGTGCAATTTCATAAAAAGCATAGGATAACACACACACACATATAAAATAAATAAATAAATAAATTTATAGATATATAAATATATATATATATATATATATATATATATATATATATATATATATATATATATATATATATATATATATATATATATATGGAGAGAGAACTGATCAATGAAATTCAAATTATTTATATTGCTCGGGGATTAGTTCAAAGATATTTTTTCATGGGAGTATATGTAGAAGAAGCGTAATAAATTTTTTTTATAAATTTAGGGCATTATACAGTCACTAATATTTTATGGCTGTTTGTAAATACCAAAATTTACATATAAAAAGAAATGACGGTTCTCATCCTAAGGAAATTGAACATTTATGAATATTATTACATTTTTCACAGGTTTTTACTATTAGGTTCTAAGCAAGATTGTGAAATCTTTCTTAGGTGATAAAAAACTTGAAATTTGCCAAAAGCTCTGCAATGTCAGATTGTTCATATGTACCTACGTGGAATGAAATGTCCTCATTCTTTTCATATTCCTGCTCCTGTCCTGAGTAATCCCATTATCCAGCATATGAGAGGTAATACGTCTTTGGTGTTCTGGAGCAATGTCTGTTCTATTTTGGATATTGCGCTTTTAAAACGAGCGAGTGAAATAAGAGATATTTTATTTTTGCAACCTCTAAACTCTCACCTGCGCCTTTCAGGGACACCACCTGCAACCTGACCTCCTCTCTCTCTCTCTCTCTCTCTCTCTCTCTCTCTCTCTCTCTCTCTCTCTCTCTCTCTCTCTCCTTTCTGACAAATGATGCATCCCCTAGGGTCCCACTCTTCCGGGTACCAATATCTGCACTGTTATTTGCGTTCGGAATAACATCTGCATATTTTGAATATAAGTGAAACCTATTATCCTCTCCGCGCATTCGTAAATGGCAGCCATTAGATCTGAATTACGCAGACTTAGGCAAACAACAACCGTCGGCGTTAATGCTGATCTGGCGTCAACTAAACACATGGGATTTTAGAATACATCGTCAGTTTTCATTACATTTCGTCCGTAGTTTCTTTCTGTTTCGTCCAGGATGTTATTAGATACAATGCGTGCTATGTCAATTAATTTTAATAAGTGTAATAAGTTCGATGAGAATTTCCGTTTGAATATATTTCCCATGGATGTAAAGGCATTCACTAGCCAGAAGTTTCATATTTTTCTTGTCGTTTGGGTATAGTCATGTCAGAATACTCTTGATATTAACTCACTCAAATTGTTTGTAAAGGAATGCCTCATCATTTATGACGTTGTGTCTTGGAGTTTTAATTATTGTTATTATTTTCTTTTTTATTTTTTTTCTCAGTCATCCTATTCGACTGGGTGGTAATTATTAGATACAATGCATGTTATGTCAGTTAATTTTAATAAGTGTAATAAGTTCGAGAATGTTCATTTGGATACATTTCCCATGAATGTGGAGTTACTCGTTATCCAGAGGTTTGATATTTTTCTGGCCAGTCCCTTTTTGATGTTACCTTGCATTTACACGATGCATGCGTCAATTTTGGGCAAAATCCTCTTATTTGAAGATGATTGAAGAATGTCCAGGGCGCGTTTTCCCGAAATATATCCGATTACCGGGACCTTTCCATGAAAAAAAAGCGGGACGCCATATCTTAAAAACTAACCATAGAATTTTCTTGAAAGTATTCTCATTATGTTTCCCACACCCAAATTATGCCATAGACACTAATCTAACTTAACCTAACATAAAAAAAAAAAAACTGGGGCTGGTGCAGTACTAGCAAACATCTCAAGAATTTGCGGCCGGGCCATGATACGAGGCAGTTATCTTCATGGGAATGTATTTACCATATGGACGAATGTGATATTTATTCCCATCGTCGGTATTTGTGGATTGCTTTCTCTCTCTCTCTCTCTCTCTCTCTCTCTCTCTCTCTCTCTCTCTCTCTCTCTCTCTCTCTCTCAGCAATAGATAAGTGTGAATACAGCTTCCTTTCTATGCATGTTTATCTATTTTCGCTATCCTATCGGAACACTTATTAAAAATCACTTAATTAGAATATTTACATCCATTCACATAGGAATATTCCTAAAAGATGTTAACCCTTCGTACACACATTTCGGATTTTCCGATGAGGATTTTGTTGATTACATCACATCAATGGATTTTAATTCGTGAAACCGGTAAAGAAGATACTAGTATGGTATGACAACCAACTATAGAAAGAAAACAGAAATATTCACTTCTCTGAACTACTAAATTTATTTATGCTAAAATTTTATGATAATTGTGACTGGGAATAAGAACTGCCGCATTATTATTTTGACGCGCAGTGAAACGAATGAATGTGAAATAACTTTGCTGCAGTTTTTTTTTTTTTTTTTTTTCACGAAATCTAGGAATCTGTTTCAAAGAAACTGGTGTCTTCTGGACATACCTACTATTACACTGGTGTCTTTTTTTGGGAAATAGCTGTTATATAATTAGAGGAGTTCTGGACATACCTACTATTATACCACGGGGAATTATGAAATTTTTGTACTTCCTTTTTAATGCGTACCTTGGAATAAAGCGCTCCTAAAAATTTAGGGAAATATCAAGTCCATAAAAACAGATTCTAAGCAAGACAGGACATCTTCTGTTTTTTTTTTTTTCTTCTTTAATTCTAGGTCAGAGAGAAAAACAGGAGGTGAATATGATCTTCGCGTTGTATGTTAGAAAATGATGCTTTCAGCGTAGTTTTTCCAAAGTCTGTTTTTATTTGCTTTTATTTCACCGAATGCAAAATTGCACCAAAGTTGGAAGCCATTTTCTACCACAAAATCTTTCTTCGTCTTTGCTGCTGTTATTGGTTCAACTGAGGCCCATTTACATAATGTTAAACTTTGAGTTTCCAGAATGTGTTTACTGAAGTGTAAACCAAGAGTTTTATGAGTCAGAGGAGCTGTAGGTATAGAAGAAGTTAAGTAGGTAAGCGAAAGAAAAAGTGTAAGAAAGAAAGGAAATATCATCTAAAAGCTAAACATCTAAATGTTTTATAAATGAAGATGATTATAAAGCAGATGAAGCAATGGAAATGCTATGTCTATGGAAGGGGACGGTAACAAGAGTCATCAAAATCATAGGGTTTACTGTAATCTGCTTTGATTTGAATCGTAACAGGATGAGGATACTAAATTTATGAAAATGTCCTCAGCATAGACTGAATTTGAAACCCTGCGTTTTCAGAAATGAGATTTGAATGTGACGACTGTGTCAAAAGTACGTTTACAGCAACGAAAGAAAATTAGAAAACGCACAGACAGGGAACTGTCGAAGAGCAAAGGAATACTGGGAGTGCAAAACAATGAAGGTAAGACATAAAGAGAAGGGGTAGATGCAAAAGGGAACTATTATTATCAAAATAAATTCAAAAGTGATAAAAAGGCTTCATCAGTATTGTAATTTAAAAAAAAATAATTTGATAATTGGTAAAAAAGGAGAGACATAAGGGAAAGGTAAAGAATTTTGCAGTATATATATATATATATATATATATATATATATATATATATATATATATATATATATATATATATATATATATATATATATATATATATATACATACATATATATACACACATATATATATTATATATATACCACATACATACATATATATATTGCAAAATTCTTTATTTTTCCCTTATGTCTCTCCTTATTTTACCAATTATCAAATTAAATTTTAAAAAATTACAATATTGATGAAGGCCTTTTATGACTTTTGAATTTACTCTTGATAATAATAGTTCCCTTTTGCACCTACCCCTCCTCTTTACGTCTTACCTTCATTGTTTTGTGTGTATGTGTGTGTGTGTGTACTTGTGTGTGCGTGTGCGTGTGTTATACAAGAACGATGACGTTGATTTGGAGATACCTGAAGGGTATCTCTTATTAATTTAAAAATGACTCTTATAATAAGAACTAAACCCTACAACAAATTGTACAGAATTTTGCCCACTGAAAACATCAGTGCACGACGTTTACTTAGACTATTATATAAACTGCAAAAGGTTTGTTCTACTAATTACAAAAATGTACTACTTTTATACCAGTGTAAACATATACTTCAAGCAACCGAATAGTGATGTATGTATATATATATGCAAAATTCGGTGTGCTTATATGAATCTGAGGCTCTTCAACTTCTCCACATGAAAACTTTCTAGTATGAAACGGAAATATATAATTGACAGCAACTTAAAAATTCAAGCATGAGGAAAGTGTGTGAAACATACTTGTGACAATATAAGTCATATATTCTTCATCCCGTGTCCAACAGAAGGGAAAAAATGTGAATATTCATAAGGTAGGGATGATGATTTTGTTGTAAACGTAATAACTAAACAGACACGGAAGGAGAAATATAGGTTATTTTAGAACTATCCTTAACCAGAGTGATACACAGGAAGAAAAGCATCAGGGGATGGAGCTTTCAAAGCCAAAAGGGAAACGAACAAATGAGGCGATAGAAACGAAAGAGGGGAGAAGCCAATGAGAAGAAGGATGGACGCAAAGTCAGAGGGAGAGATGTATATTATTAGGGAAACAAAAGATGTGGTTGATGTAGGTGATCGTAATGGCATTGGAATAATTATCCAGTGAACTGGAATGAAGGTTTACGATAGACTGTCACATATGAGAGGGATCGCGTAGTAGAGATGCACTGTATGCATTACTTATGGTTCTTTGCAGTTTCCCCTCGGCCCCTAGCTGCAACCCCTTTCATTCCTTTTACTATACCTCCGTTCATATTCTCTTTCTTCCATCTTACTTTCCATCCTCTCTTTACAATTGTTTCAATAGTATTTTCACAGCTGAATGACCTCATAGGTACCAGTGCTTGGCCTGTGGCCTAAATTTTATATTCAGCTCAGTTCATATGAGAGGGACTGGGTGCGAGTAAGCAATAGCAATGGCTTCATACAACGCATTGATGAGACGTTACAGTATTTCTAGGAGCAACGAAATTGCTGGACAGTATACCAGAGAAGTTTTTGGTGAGAAGTGCGTCCTTAAAATGTGCTGTTTCTCGCAAAAGAAGCTTCGTAATCACTAGCATCCCTTTATATCTTTTGAACTCCCAGTTCTCAGGGAAAATTGTGAAGTAATCGTAGGTAGTATATTAGTTTTCAATATTCTTATCACCGTTGGGGTAGTGCCATCATTGCTCCTCACGCGGTGCAGTGTAGGCATTACTTAAGGTTCGTTGCAGCGTCCTCTCGGCCCCTAGCTGCACCCCTTTGCATTGCTTTTACTGTACCTCCGTTCATATGTTCTTTCTTCTATCTTATTCCACCCTCTCCTAACAATTGTTTCATAATGTAACTGCGAGGTTTTCCTCCTGTTCCACCTTTAAAACCTCTTACTCTCAATTTCTCTTTCATCAGCGTTTAGCGACCTCACAGGTCCCACTGCTTGGCCTTTTGACCTAAATTCTAGTTTCCAATCCAATCCAACAATTTTTTGAAAGGGGAAGTACCAATGACATAGAAGGAAAAAAAGCATTACTGATAATTAGCAACTGTTTGCGGAGAAATAAAAAAACGTTTATTTATCCTTTGGTATAAATTACTTATTTTACCCACTCGTATTATGATTTTTAAGGTAGGCTATCTATGTAGTTCTATTCAAGTTTCTTGTTTTTCTATACACTGAAATCAATTACCGACCCTGGCTAACCATATTTGTTATATTTATTCATATACCGTCCACTGTTTCCGATGTATGTTCCTCAGGAATTGGAACAGGATTATGTTACCTTGTGCTGACGTATATTTAATTTTCTGAGGTACACTGGAGAATTAAAAAAATGGATTATACCTCCCTTTCCAGCCTCGTCCTAAAAAGACAAGTCAGTTGATGGATTAGTATCTGCCAAGGCGTACATATATCATCTAAAAAGACAAATGACTTAAAATTTTACTATAGGGAACTTGTTCTATCCTAAGATAATCCGATTATGTATTATATCATAATTAGTAGAAGAGTCTAATTGACAATTAGTTTAGGTGAATATTTGCTATAAATCAAGAAGTTTTCTGTTAAATGTGATATTTATTCATGTTTCATTCGACAGCATAATTAGAAATAGCATAACAAGAAACAGATTAAAATGCTAAAGATATAGCAAGTATAGATATAACATGCCCTCTTTTTTTACGTTTTTATTTAATTTGACTTCTGTTTCTGCCTGTCTGTCCTTTTGGGTCAAAACTTGTAACTCAATTTTCGACCTGTTCCCTTCGTCCGATGGTCTCAAAGTTTTGCATGTTACTCAGTCCTGGTGACAATACAGCCTTATATGATCAGTAGGTCAGCAGTGACCTCTAATGACCCTACAGTGACCTCTCCCAGTATCTGAGGATTTGCATGAAACTCTTCGGATTTTTCGTTGCATTTCCTTCCATGTTTGGCGCCCACGCTTTCATTTTTGTAGACATGATTAATTGTAAGAAAATCATAGTGTGTCTCAAAAGATTTATTTTTCACTTCTTAGTGCATTTTAATAAAAGCGTGTTTTAGAACTTATTTTTTTTTATTTTTTATTAATTTTTTTTTTTCGTCGTCGATTGAATCGTTATATATTTATAAAGTAACAGACATCTGAACTTGAGGGTAATTCCCGTAATAATAAGCACAACAGAACATTAACAGATTGTATACCATAATGTAAGTTGATCCTCCTTCGTATTGCAAAATATAAAATGACTAAAAAAGGAAAACGGTTGGACCTATTGTTTTTCAACAACTGAAACTCATATGCCTACTACATATAGCAATATTAGTACTCTCTCTCTCTCTCTCTCTCTCTCTTTTATATTCATTTACTGTGCACGTTCTCATTTTATTTCATCTCTCTACCTTTCTCTCCCCAGTTTCTTGTTCATTTCATTCATTCTCTTAATAACTCTTCGCCTTGGCCCAACTCCTCTCTCTCTCTCTCTCTCTCTCTCTCTCTCTCTCTCTCTCTCTCTCTCTCTCTCTCTCTCTCTCTCTTAACAAACGATGCCTCTTCTATCTCCCATTGTTTCGAATAGCTAGACGGATGGATATTTGACCAGAGAATATGATATATCAATTGGTTGAGTATGTGACATATCTAACAATCTCTGTTTAAGGACCCTTCCACCACCACATAGCCCTCCTATGTCTGTTTGTCTGTTATTCTGTCTTTCTGTCATGGTTTGCGGTAATTAGAAAGGGGCTCCCGCGTCGTTAGTCATTAACGAACCAATTTAAGTTTTTTAGTTTTCTTATTCTATATATTTTAATATTTTTCATTTGATACAATTGACTTATTACTATGACATAATAGCTACTTCTGGTGAAAACGTTTTCATTTGCAATTTATGTATTTCCTTCATAAATTGTTGAGGCAATATTATTCCACTGGAAGGGTATACATATGTTTTTTTTATGAAATTGCATTATTCTTTGACATAATCAAATAAGAAAAGAGCTTTGAATAGATTGTAAAAATTCAGATTTTAACCTAACATGCAAAACATACGTTTCAGAGTTCCAACTATAAAGATTTCAAGAAATATACGGTATTTGGGGGACTGACATTGTCTGATCCTGAACTAATGGGACATTTAAATATGAAAATGACAGTTTGTTTTTAGCACGTGGGCTAAAATTCTGACAGTACAGGTGCTTTTCGTGGTGCCTAAGTATTTAACCTCTGCAGCCTCTTCAGTACTTATTGCCACCCACTTGCGTAACAGAAAAAGAGAATGTGAAGATGTGTAAACAAAAAGCTTATCTGTAGTATGGGAGATTTTCAATTTCCCTTAGTTATCTTTGCTGCTATCGTAGTCGCCCGCCGTGACCTTACCTTACCTTACAGACCTTACAGTTCGTTCGGGTTATTTATTCGGTAAAACTTGTAAACCAAAAATTGTTTGCATAAAATATCTCCTAGTTATGTTTATTCCACTTTTGTTTGGGAACGAAAATTGTAGCATTGGCATTGGCTCGCAGTGAAACAAACGAGTATAAAATAACTTTATTTGTTACTTTTAGTTTTCTGAAAAGAAAACTATTGTGCTGGCTTTGCGTGTCCGTCCGCACTTTTTTCCGTTCACACTTTTTCTGCCCGCCCTCAGATCTTAAAAACTACTCAGGCTAGGGGGCTGCAAATTGGCATCCACCCTCCAATCATCAAACATACCAAATTGCAGCCTTCTAGCTTCAGTAGTTTTTAATTTATTTAAGGTTAAAGTTTGCCATAATCGTGCGTCTGACAACGATATAGGCCAGGCCACCACCGGGCAGTTGTTAAAGTTTCATGGGCCGTGGCTCATACAGCATTATACCGAGACCACCGAAAGATAGATCTATTTTCGATGGTCTTGATTTTACGTTGTACAGAAGACTCAATTGCTCAGAAGGAACTTCCTCGCATTTTTTTTTTTTTTTTTTTTTTTTAGCAATTCTAAGAATTGTTTCAAGAAATATAATAGAATTTTATTTTAAGTTTTTTTGTTTTGGTTTTGGATGGAGCCCCATATATCATCAGAGGAATGGTGAACATACTTAGGGTCATACTTTCAGTAATTATAAAGGAAATTTTTGTGTTCCTTTTTTCAATTATGTGCCTTGAAATGGAAAATATTTAGTAAAAAATTTCTCGAAATATTAAAGAACGAGGAAAATTGATGTTGAACATAACAAAACAAAAGTCTTGGCTGCCTCTATTTTAGAAACCGAGAGAAAAATAGACGACGAAACAGACATCAAAGTTTTCTTTGAGTAAGTTAACCCTTAACCATGTTTATTGTAGGATATATATATTTTTTCATTCCCTTTTATGTCACCGCCTCGAGAGTTACCTCAAAGTTCAAAACTACTGTACTTTTTTTTTTTTTAGCCTAAATCCTTCCTCGTCTCTACTTCTGTCTTTGGTTCAAGTGGGACTCATTTACATAATGTCCAACTCTGAGTCTCCAGACTGTTTGCTGAAGGGTAAGCCGAGAGTTTGAAGAGTTAGAGGAGCTGTGGGTATGGACGAAGTTGAGTGGGTAAGTGGGCGAATGGGTACTTTGAAAGCTTGTGAAATGTTCCTTGTATGGGAGAGACTATTTATATAAAAAACTTTTAATCTTGTATGGGAGAGACTATTTATATAAAAAACTTTTAAATCATGTATAGTCAGACGCTTGTATGAATGCAAAATGCTGTTACTTCTCTCTCTCTCTCTCTCTCTCTCTCTCTCTCTCTCTCTCTCTCTCTCTCTCTCTCTCTCTTTTATTTGGGGGAATAGCAAACTCAGATTCGTAATGGTAGAAAACTTTGAGAATCAACAACCTCTACACAAGAAAAGTTTCTTTTATGAGAGATAATTTAGAAAAAGTCTTAATATTCTTTGCATAAGGATACTTAAAAAAATTAATTGCATGATAAAATTTAATTTAATTACCAACCACCCGTGTAATTGAAGAAGGAACACGGAAGTCTTAATGAAAGGATTTGCATGCAATCAGTGCAAAAAGTGGTGAAAAAATAGTACAGTTCTAACTGAGGAATTAAAAATATTACTTATGATCCAAACGGAATCACCAAACAGAAAAGGAAAGCGAATTACAGGTGATTTTCGATATATACTTAACCAGAATGATGCTTTGGGAGACCAGTATGATGGAATGGAGCTTTGAAAGCCGAAAGGGAAACGAACACATGGGGCGGTAGAAGCGAAAGAGTGGAGAAGCCAGTGAGAAGAAGGACGGGCACAAAGACTAAAGGAGGGATGTATTATTAGGGAAACAAGAGATGTGGTTGATGTAGGTGAAAGGATATGAATAACTAATTGTAGTAAAGGATTATGATAGAATGTTAGGTACGGAAGGGATGGGGTACGAAAAAACAAACACAGTGGTTTTAAACAATAATTAACGGGAAGTAACGATATTTTTATGGCGGCGAAATCGTTGGATTGTATGACAATAAAGTGAATGCCGAGAGGTAATACTCTAAAATGTGCAATTACCGAACATTTACATATTCGCTTATATGCAAGTGTTCAAAGTGAATTTTTGTTATTGACTATCCCAGTACCGCCCATCTTTTCTTGATAGATAAGTCTTAGTGGCGTGCCAAAACAAATGATGAATACCTTTTTGTAATTAACAGGTATCCGTCATAAATTATCCGGTCTGTTGATACCTGTTGATTAAAAACCGTTTATGGAGAAACTGAAAATAAAAGGTTACGTGGAATCCGTTCGTCATTGAGAATCATTAAATTATCTATCTATCTATCTATCTATCTATGTATATATATATATATGTATGTATCTATGTAATATATATATATATATATATATATATATATGTATGTGTGTGTGTGTGTAAATATATAAATATATGGATATAATATATATATATATATATATATATATATATATATATATATATATATATATATATATAGCATATATATTTGTTACATCTATAAACCTGGCCTTTTAAGATATCACTGCTCTTCCAGTTGAGCTTTTTGTGCTATGCAGTAAGATTGGTCTTTGTGGTCGACCAAATATATTTGTCTTTTCATTAATAACATCCGTTTAGATGTATTTCACTAAGTTCTAGGTAGAGGACTGTGATACCTTCTGCTGATGTACATTAAAACTGCTTCTCAAAACACGACATCGTTAAATAGATATATTTCTTCCGTGTCTGTGTTTATGTCTGCCTTTGTATAAAAATCTCACTCTTTCTCTGTCTACTCATTAATTAGACTTAATTAGGGGAAAATTGCCCTCTTAATGTGACTCACTTTATCGCAGCGCTGGAAACTTAAAGGAATAGAATCACGCAACAAGGTACAAGTGGGAAAACATTAAATTGAATAGCAGTCTCATTGTTAGTCTTCAAAGCCTCTGTTAATTAAGGGAAGCCATTCCTTCCTACCTGCCACAACTGAGGCTAACAAAAATAAACCTTAAAAAGGTTTTTGTGGCAAGACAGTTTGAAGGAATGCCAGCTTCATTAGCATAGAACTTAGCTTTGTCGTTTTAGATTCCTCATGTTCACCTTCTTGAAGAAATGGCGTTCTTAACGGATAGATTTATGATAATAATAATAATAATAATAATAATAATAATAATAATAATAATAATAGAAACAATTTTATTTCAGCGTAAGCCATATATACATTATTAATTAAGGTTACAAGTAAGTGAAAAAATTAATATGCATAATAAGAGCATGACAATATTAAAAGAATATAACATCAAGTTACCCATAAAAACCTTAAAACTAATTTCGAATATATTTATATACTTATGACAGTTTAATCGCTGAACACTCACAACGCGTTAAATCACCCCTTATAAGAGTTGCAATTATACTCGTACATTTGCACAAAATCATAAATATACAATGATGGTAAATGAAAATACTGATAAAATGTAAATAACAGTAAAACGTCAATGCTGATAAAATGCAGATACTGTCAAACCTGAAGTATGCGTAACGAATCCTGGAAATGTGTCAACGAAGTAACTTTGCAACAGTTATTTCTTGACTCATAATTTTCTTCGTAATCGTCAGAAGCATTTATGATCCCATTTCAGTTACGTAAGTGATCGAGTTTCTTCCCCATTATTTTATTTATGAAGTGTTATTGATCGAGTGTATAATTGATTTAACGTTATTTCAATTGTTTTTGACCCCGTAGACAGGTAGTGCCGTCAGTGCACCCCACGTGGTGCACTGTAGGCATTACTTGAAGGTCTTTGCAACGTCCCTTCGGTCCATAGCTGAAACCTCTTTCATAACTTTTACTGTACCTCCGTTCATATACTCTTTGTTCCATCTGGCTTTCCAACCTCTCTAACAGTTGATTCACAGTGCAACTGTGAGGTTTTCCTCCTGTTACACCTTTCAAACCTTCTTAATGTTGATTTCCGTTTCAGCGCTGAATGACCTTATAGGTTCCAGCGCTTGACCTTTGGCCTAAATTCTATATTCAATCCATCAATTGTTTTTGAGTTTTTGTAATTTACTTAAGCATTAAACCAAAAAAAAAAAATGTTTAGGGGGTCCATTTATTATATATATAACTAAATCTCAATCCACTATGATAGGTAAAAAAAAAGTAGTAAAAGGTAGCGATAGACAAATTATTATTATATGATTATTATTTTCGTATTCAAAGATTTTAAATTTCATTCTTTCGTAAACAACAAATCTCTGTGTAATTCCGATAAATTCCCCCAGTATTTGAAACTAAACTTTCAGTGATATAGGGTGTTCTGTAAAGTGTGGTAATTCTATTTGTGGAATTTTCACCGGAAGGGAATTCCTTTACACTCCAACTTCATGCAGTTATTACTTAATGATTTCAATAGAGGGGTGCTAAGGGCGCTGAACATTGTGGGTTGTGATCATATATATATATATATATATATATATATATATATATATATATATATATATATATATATATACAGTATATGTATATATATATATATATATATATATATATATATATATATATATATATATATATATATACAGTATATGTATATATATATATAATAAATAAATAAATATATATATATATATATTATATATTTACATATATATATGTATATATTATATACAGTATATATATATATATATATATATATATATATATATATATATATATATATATATATATATATATATATATGCATATACAATTCCCAGTGGGCAACACTAGTAAATTATTCATAACAAGCAAGTGTAGCAATTAAACGAGGCAATGCTGCAGTCATATGGGCTATAAACTATGTAATATGCCCGGATAGTATTTTATTATATTCTTTGTTAGGCTGTTAGGGGAGAGAGAACTTTCCATGTTGATTTTTCATTAATCTTTATCTCTTCACTATGTTACATTCCCTTTTAGTTTTCTATAGAAGAAAACTTGTGCCTGCTTTCTCTGTCCGTCTGCACTTTTTTCTGTCCGCACTTTTTCTGTCCCCCCTCAGATCTCAAAAACTACTGAAGCTAGAGGGCTGCAAATATTTATGTTGATGATCTAGTATCCAATCGTCAAACATACCAAATTGCAGCCCTGTAGCCTCAGTAGTTTTTATTTTATTAAAGGTTAAAGTTAGCCATAATCGTGCTTCTGGCAACGCTATAGGGCAGGCCACCACCGGGCCGTGGCTAAAGTTTCATGTGCCGCGACTCATTCAGCATTATAGCGAGACCACCGAAAGATAAATCTATTTTCGGTAGCCTTGATTATACGCTGTAGCGGCTGTTCAGAAAATTCGATTGCGCCGAAGACACTTCGACGCTTTTTTTTACTTTTTTTTCGTTTGATTTTTGTTTGAGTGTTTTTTTTTTCTATTTTTTTCTGAGAAGAGTGATTACACAAAATGTTATGCGTTAACTTTGTCAAAATTTTCGCCAAAGCTGGTCCTCTTATCAGCCAAGAGGTGATTAGTCTTCATTGGGAAAATTTCAGATGAAGATAAGGAATCTTCTGAGGCTGAAGACTGGATTGAGCAGCCTTGGCGGCATTTTCCCGAGATGTTACCGAGTTACGGGACCTTTCCCTGAAAAAAGCGGGACGCCATATTTTAAAACTGACCATAGAATTCTCTTGATAACAACCTCATTATGTTTCCCACACCCAAATTACCACGCTGATGTCAACCCAACCTAACCTAACTTAACCTAACCTAGGGGCAAGGCAAAAAAAAAACCGGGGGTGGTGTAATACTAGCACACATCTCAGGAATTTGCGTCTTGGCGAGGTATGAGACCCATTTCTTTCCGAAGTTGTTAAAAATATCAGAGTTCGCTAAACATTCTTTCCCTTTGTAAATCTTATGGATAGAGTCAACAGACTAAAAACCAAGAGGGCTCCAAAGGAAAATCATCCTGCAGAGCGAGAGAAAGTGAGAGAGATATATAAGGTGATAAATAAATATATTTATGAATATATATATATATATATATATATATATATATATATATATATATATATATATATATATATATATATATATATATATATATATATATATATATATATATATATATATATATATATATATGTATGTATGTATGTATGTATGTATATAATAACCGGTTTAGTTTGGTATATAGAGAAATCTGAGTCTCTATTCAGAGTAAAACTGCAGACTCGATGGAGCTTTTGACAATGTATTGTTCTGTCTGTTTAGGCCTTTCCTTTACCTTCAGTTACTTCTTCCCAATGAACACCATATTCTTTAGAAGCTTGAATTTCAAGTCAGTTGCCGTTGTGGGCTTGTTCCTCGTGAATAGAGTTCATCTTCAGAATAATAATAATAATAATAATAATAATAATAATAATAATAATAATAATAATCCTTGAAACGTAATGGATATATATTCGTAATTATACAGCGTTCTATAATTGTTGCAGATAGTGTACCTCAGTATCCGTTTTTTTATTGCAGCACCAACAGACTTGGGGAACAAATGAAGCTTATACAAATATTTTATATCTGCTTTATTTTATTTTGGTCGTATGATAATAGTAATTCATTACCGATATAGAAAAATCTCTAATTGCTATGTATCAATAGCCTCATTTTTTAATAAATTTTAATCGGATCAAAGCTGAGCGTATACAGTATATACACAGCAATTAGAGGCCAAAATCAAAGTTATCATTGTCAATAGTTTTTTGTTTTTTTTTTCTGAGGAAAGCAGAATTATGTTTATGAAACGAATTACGTCAAATGCATGGAATTTAATGCCTCGCGACGTTTACGTAATATCATCGATCTATTTGTAACCTGTTATTTATACTGATAAGGAGTATTATTTATACTGATACTAATTCCCTTCTTACCGCGAAACAGTAAAAGCATTGTTCAACCATGTGCTATGAAGGCAATCGTGCCCTCTTCTTTATTACAAGAAGTAATTTTTCCTCTGTTATATAGTTCTTCGTTGGAGGGGTGGGTAGAGCTGTTTGCCCAGCGTTCGACTCTCCGACCGACCAATGGAGAATTAGAGGAATTTATTTCTGGCGATAGAAATTCATTTCTCGTCATAAGCTGTAGGTCCCGTTGCTAGGTAACCAGTTGGTTCTTAGCCACGTAAAATAAATCTAATCCTTCGGTCCAGCCCTAGGAGAGCTGTTAATCAGCTCAGTGGTCTGGTTAAACTAAGATATAATTAACTTTTCCTCTGTTATATTTTGTATCCTGCTTTTCTAAATAAAATAAAACAGATATAAAATATTTGTATAAGCTTCATTTGTTCCCCAAGTCTGTTGGTGCTGCAATAAAAAAACGGATACTGAGTTACACTATCTGTAACAATTATAGAACGCTGTATAATTACGAATATATATCCATTAAGATATATTTTTTTTTCTTTTAAGACTAAGATCTTAGCCTAGTATTTTTGTCCCGCGTGTGTTACTATAGTTCCACTTTTGTTAAAACTTCTAAGTTTCATAACCTCGTGTCCCAGTGATTTATCATTTATTCGAAATTAATTATTATTATTTATTATTTCAATATATGAAACCTTTTCACATGGAACAAGCACGCAGGGGTCATTGACTTGAAATTCAAGCTTGCAAAGAATGTTGGTTTCAACCTCCCACTGCAGACCCCACACTGCAGCAGTAACTGATCATGATACGGAGCCAGTGATTTTTCATCACCCTGGGGGAGACGTGAACCTGCGACATCTGAGTGACATACCGCGACACTAACCACTATACCAGCGGATCTTCGGCATTCTGCAAGAATATTCGGCTCTAGTAGTAGTAGTATTCTTCACTAAACGGTTTTATTCTTGTCGTGGAACAGATAAAAACACATTTTTCCTTTCAGCTAACTGACACATTAGGAGCTTGAAATTCCGACTCACTTGGCACTTGGAGCTTCAAAGTCCGACACCCTTGGCACTTTTGAGTTCAAATTCCGACTCACTTGGCACTTGGAGCTTCAAAGTCCGACACCATTGGCGCTTTGGAGTTCAAATTCTGACCCACTTGGCGCTTGGAGCCTCAAATTCCGACTCACTTGGCACTTGGAGCTTCAAATTCATACTCACTTGGCACTTGGAGCTTCAAATTCCGACTCACTTGGCAGTTGGAGCTTCAAATTCCGATTGACTTTACACTTGGAGCTTCAAATTCCGACTCACTTGGCACTTGGAGCTTCAAATTCCGACTCACTTGGCACTTGGAGCTTCAAGTTCCGACTCACTTGGCACTCGCAGCTTCAAATTCCGACTCACTTGGCACTCGCAGCTTCAAATTCCGACTCACTTGGCACTCGCAGCTTCAAATTCCGACACCTTTGGCACTTGGAGCTTCAAATTCCGACTCACTTGGCACTTGGAGCTTCAAATTCCGACTCACTTGGCACTTGGAGCTTCCGACTTACTTGGCACTTGGAGCTTCAAATTCCGACTCACTTGGCACTTGGAGATTCAAATTCCGACTCACTTGGCACTTGTCAGTCTTAATCTCTTTGGCTGCTGCTTTAATTCTCCCTTTCATAAAAATCCGCAAATGAAAATTCCTAATTTTTAAAACCTGGATCACACTTACTACGATGCTCTGCGTATGAATTGTGCAACCGAGCGAAGTAATAATTCATATATGTAAATTATGATCGCGACTAGTAACTAATTGATTTAGTCAAGCATAATTTCGTATTAATTTGTTAATATTTTATCGGGCTACATATTTATATGAATAATGTTTTTGTATCACATTGCACGAAGCAGTCAGTTTTGGTTTTTTTCGGTAAACTCTCAAATGCTGCTGAGTAGAAATAATAAAAGTTTTCGACAGCCAAATTTTCAATAACTTTACATTGAAAGACTCCTGTACTCGTAAATTAGGCAGATAAGTGAGTCAATGCCCTGGACAGGTAGTCTATGAATTTATCTTCAAGGTTGTGGTCTTCACTGGTTTTTTGTATGTTAGTAAGGAAGGGGGTGTGCTATGTTTTTATTTAAACCAAAATCTCCATGCTTTCTCCCCCCAATTGACTATATGTATACATGCATGTATGTATATATATGTATATATATGTATATATATATATATATATATATATATATATATGTATGTATATGTATGTATGTAGGTATGTATGTGTATATATATATTATATATGTATGTATATATATACATAATTTATGTATTTATATACTTTATATATATATATATAATATATATATATATATATATATATATATATATATATATATATATGTGTGTGTGTGTGTGTGTGTGTGTGTGTGTGTGTGTGTGTGTGTGTGTGTGTGTGTGTACGTATATAAATAAGAGAACTTACCCAAGTGACCCTATATGAAAGCCCTTTGAAAATACACCAAAGGAGACATTATTGACAGAATAACGAGACCATAATGAGTCGATTGCGTGAGCGAAGGTCTGACGGTCTTATCAGACAAGCTGTCGAAAACAGTCAAAAGCAGAATTGGTCGGATGAGCAAGTTTGCATTGCAAGTAATCAGACGAAGCATTTTGACGATTATACGCTCATGATATTTTTTTCAAATACTGATGCTGCAAGAGCTTCTGTTCTGTTGTCTGTTTCTGATGTGGAATACATTTCGTTTGAACAGTGCTTTGAAGTCAGTCTTTAAAGAAAAAGACTTTTTTAGATAAAAGCAAATGCTGTTAAGCTTTAATATTACTGTTATTCAGAAGATTAACCTTATTCATATAGGACAAGCCCACCAACTGGGCCATTGTCTTGAAATTCAAGCTTCCAAAGAATATGGTGCTCATTAGGAAGTAAGAGAAGGTAGAGGGAAACACGGAAAGAAGAGATCTCACTTATTAAAAAGAAAGAATAAATTAACAGATTAGTAAACAGACAAAAATGTATTAAAATCCAAGGAGAATAGCCTTAGGGTAGTAATGCATTGTATCTTCGCGTGAACTTTTAAAGTTCCAATTCCACGACATCCTCAGGGAGGCTGTTCCACAGTCCATCGGTGTTAGGAATAAAGGAAATAAATAATTTCTTTGTGATCTTGTTAGCAAATAACTTTCTCGACAAAATTAATGTAACCATAGTAAAATCCAAGTCGAATTTGTTCATGGGAAGTTTCCATTCATATTGTTCTTCGTTTCTGTTTTACTTACACTTTCATACTCAAAATTTTAAAAGGTTATTTATTTACGATTTTCAGTGTTGCCTTTTATCATTTAACACATTTACCGGAAGCACGTTACCTAAAATATATATTTACTTAGTAGATCATGCAGGAAGGTAACGTTAGTGTCTATGAAAATAA